>NW_027185341.1:9425698-9438198 GCF_022577435.1 Embiotoca jacksoni | reverse complement strand
AATTAATTAACTAGTCATTGTGGTTGAGTTCAATATGCTTCATAAACAGATGAATATCTTGAAACAATCAATACATGGAGGCAACACACCAGAGAATATCATGTTCTCTGTGCTACTCAGAAAAGGTTTTGTCAATAAGGAGCACTTCGAAGTGACTTAACTTTATTTCCTGGAGAGACTCTAACTCGAACCTTAATTATAATCACTACAGGCCCTAAAACAAAACTGGGTCAAACACACTAGAGGGCTTTTACTTTGAAACGAGGCCCTTTAGTTGGGAACAGCCACAGGAGGTGGCGGTGTTCGGCCGACCGATGGTGTAACTCACTCAGCGTTTACAGGTTCTGCTGTTGAAGTCCAACCAAAACCTAAGTCTTTACTCTTAAATGTAATGTTATCCTGTGTGGGCCAGCTTTTTCTCCAAATGAAGTGACTATAACCATATTTCATTCCCCACCATATGAGCTACAGAAGTATATACACACTTACTCTCGTCCTACTCTAACAGTGTATAGTAAGCGGGACAGTGAGGGTGGTGTAACGTCTGGTGAGTTCTAAGTTTTGTCTGACTCAAAGTATCCCCAAATCTCCGCTTGGCTGCCGCTTGCGACCGCTACTTCAAGCAAACGGGGGGGGCGCGCGCACACACACACACGCACACGCACACACGCACAGACGCACACGCACACACACACACACACACACACACACACACACACACACAGTCATTACAAAAGAAACCTGTAGGCCCAGAGCAGCAGCCTTCACAGAGCAGAAACTCTGCTTTGTCTCCCTCCCTTGACTCCACTCTCTCCTCTCCTCCGGTCTGTCCTCCCAGCCAAGCCAATCCTCTGGCAGTGAGCAGCCTATTATACAAAGCAAATAAGCCATGGCTATAGGCTCCAACTGCTTCTCAGAAAGGGAGAGCGAGGTAGGCAAGGAGAGTGTGCGCGAGAGAGCAAGAGCCCGTAAACCCCAGTGACTCTAAAAGCTTTGCCAATCTCAAAGAATGCCTTGTGGATATTAAGTGTTGGATGACTCAAAACTTTCTCTGTAGCTATATAAAAATCCCAGGTCTGTGTTGTTGTTGGCCCCCGCCAACATCAGTGAGGGGAAAGAAAGAGAAGGAGGACGAGAGGAAGGCGTTCTGTACAAAGGGCTCGCAAATGCAACAACAGCAAAATTTAAATCTTCAAGCTCATAAGCTCCTTTTGACAGTCGTTTGCCTACTGCCGCGGTAATGTCTTTGTCATAAAGTTCAAGCGTGCAGCGAAAACCAAGCAAGAACAAACAGTTATTGAACAGCAACCCCAAATAACCTCTCCCCCAGACAATACAAAGCCAGCATCCGACGCGCTCCAAAACCACAACCTCCACAGTCCAGAACATGTGGAGTCTGCTGGAGCGTTTCTCCACCTAAAAGTGCACCACACTGTGAACGCCATAAATTGTTGCTGGTATTAATATTGTTAACCAAGCCCCAGACCTTCCCTGGCTCTCCCTCACACACCCTCAGGCAACGCAGCTAAGGTCACAAAGAGAGGAGACAAATAAATTAAAAAAAAAAAAAAGGCGGTATAAAAATTAGAACAAATACATGGCATGCAAACAATGTCTACTTCTCCATGACAACAATGAAAATGTTTACACTCCCGAGAAGGCAGCTCCTTCTTATTGGCCGGGATCTGGTTTCTATGGCGATGGAGCCGGCATCGTTGTGTTTGGGCATCGTGAGCTGTGTGAGTGTGTTGACGTTATGTACAATACAGGAATGTGTACACATATGGATGTGATTACACAAACACACACACACACACACACACACACACACACACACACACACACACACACACACACACACACACACACACATAGATGCAGCAGGAATATCGTGTCTTCAAATTGGATGTTTGACCAATGGCATGCCTTTAAAGCGGCACTGCGTGCTTTGATTGGCCGCTTTCCTTTAACTAATCGGAAAGCTTTTTTCCACAACTGGGATGTGATTTAATAATATATTGGCTAGATGGGTTGAATGCCATTACTTAAGTTTGTCTTCTTCAGCGTCGTCTTCTCTCAAATCTCTTTAAAATGCATCTACTCACATGAGAAAAATATGTGAAAAGAGCTGGAAGTAATACAAGGTTTGTCATATTTCTTTCAGTCAACTAAGCAACAACAATAAAAAAAAATCAAATACACATCCAGTGAGACACACACAAACACACACACACCCACACACACACACACACACACACACACACACACACACACACACACACACACATTTAATCCATGTGCAGCTCTCACAGAGCAGTGAAACGGGAAGTAGCCTTCGGCAAGCCCCTGTAATGAGGGAACACCAGTAAGTGCCAGGGGAAAAAAGAAGCCGATGGAAAGAAAGATGGATGGAGAGAGCCGAGGAAAGAATCAGCGATGGAGAAAAATCCAAACAATAGGAAACAAAGAAGAAGGGAGCCTCAAAACACAACCCTGTTGAGAGATGGACAGATAGAGGCTGAGGCGTGTGGAAAGTGGCAGAGAGAAAAAAAATGAGAGAGGGAGTTAAGTGAAATCACTTCATATTGAATAACTTTACAACTATTAGTTGTGAACTATTTTTATTGCACTGTTTTTAAGGCCCTCGTGCCCAGTTCTACCTCAGAGGCTGGGAGTGAAAGCTGCCTTGTGGCACATTAAAAGAGCTGATGTGCGTCTCATTTGGCAAATATAAGGATATCTTAAGGTGTTATAAAACCCATCAAAACCAAAATGTACTAATTGACTAAAATGAATGGAAACCCGTGGCTGCCTGGAAGGAAGACAGACAAAATCCAAAATGGTGGTCTACGGTCTTCTGTCAGACCCTTACAATGAAATGTCATAGACTTGCTGTGTCACCTTTTGTTGCACTAGTTTGCAGCCCACGCTTCTGCCCTGTACTGTTTGGTGGAAAAAGAGGCATCTGACGATTCTACTGGCAGATTAACTTGACTTTCACCTTTCAGAGCAAGTGTATCCGTTCTTTTGTCCATCGTGTATATGTCATATAACGTCCGGTTTTTGTAATAAAAAGGTCAGAGGTCAATGCAGCTTGTTTCAAGGTTCCACAATTAGGTCAATGTTATGACATGTGAGGCAGCTCCATCACTGACTGGAGAGGGAGAAATATGCTTTAATATGTTTCCAAAAAAAAATCTTAGATTTTGTATTACAACCTGACAGATTTAAAATATAACTCTAATGGTTCCTCTGACCTCTGCAATCTGCCAATTTTCAAATTGCACTGTCTGGACAAGACTGCGGAATTAAATACTCCTTAAAACACATTTATATATAATTTAGGCCTGTGCTCACTGCAAGGCAAACTGTAGAATAATAAGTCCACATCACCAACGTGGACCAGAAGGCAAAACAACACAACCAGCTGTTTGAGAGGCACATATTTCACTTCAACACAAAAGAAGCCGCTGGCAATTAGGAGACCAGTCAAAACCCAAAGATCAATAAGATCTGTGTGCATGAAACATTGCTGCCCAGCAAAGAAAGTGGAGACTATAATGTGGGGAGAGAGCAGAGGAACCATAATGCCTGGTTTCAGACATACTCTCGACAACAATCAATGTGATGCACTGTTGGAGAAGTTAGACTGCACACTACCAAAATGTGGATTTTACCGTGCTATAGCCTCAAGGGGTGCTTGGCCGAGGCCAGTGACCAAATAATGTAAATTAGAAACCTGAAGATTTTCATAAAAGTATGTCTCATTTTGTGATACTGTTTATTGTCAGCATTTTCTTTTGTAATATCCATTCCATATACTTGTGTTTGGGCGGCACGGTGGCGCGGCGGTTAGTACCATCGGCTTAAAGGAAGAAGACTCTCCCTGGGCTCAGTGGGTTTTCTCTGAAAGTTTTCTCTAAGTTAATTGGTGATTCTACATTGGTCGTAGGTATGAATTTGAGTTTGAATGGTGGTCTGTCTTTATATGTTGACTTTGTGATGGGCAACCGATCTGTCCTTGGTGTACATGTACAGGATTAAGTGGGTATAGATAATGGATGGATGGATGGATGGATGGATGGATATTTGCGTTCAACAGGTATTTCTTGTCACTGACCGCCATTTCGGCGCTGTATTCAAATTTACTCTCTAAAGACGATGGGGCTCATAAAATGATGCATGCATGCAATCCAGCAAAATCTTTTCTCATAAGCCTTACTGACGACTTTACACTTTATCAGAAGTGGGGTGGCTTTTACTTTGTAACAGCTGCAATGTGTTTGTCATGTTAGCATCTCCCACGAGTGTTCTTTAAAAGCCCATTTACAAAAAAAGTTGTATTATAAAAACGCAGTTGCTGTTCCCACAGTAAACAGGGCTGTCACAGCAACAACCAAGCCTAAGCACAAACTAGGGCGGGATACGTTTTGTTCCAAAAAAGCATCTCTATCCTCAAAGACTTGGGTAAAAAAAAAAAGGGAATCTGCAACACGAAAAAGGAATAAAAGAGCCAAAGGAGGATAGGGTAGAGTAAGAGATCAGAAGATGTAGTACAGAAGGTGAGGCTCATCAGGAAACAGAGGAGCATGGGGAATAAAAGGTACGGGAAGCACGAGGAGCAGCCGGCTCTCTGGGGTACCCGGGGCTGCACTGTGTGAAGAGGCCGATGGCTTCCCAGGTGCACACGGCCTAAACAATGTGCCTTTCACTGGGAAACAAAGAGACCAGCAAGAGGGAAACGAGACAGAGAGCCAGAGAGAGATCTACAGCACAATTAGAGCACGACAGGACTGTTTTCTCTGCTGCTCTGATGAACACTGGGGAGCAAACACCGCCTGGTTTTTTTCAGAACAATCAAACGGTACTTTTAAATAGACAATAGAGACAAAATATGCTGCGTTATCGTCCTGCTTCAAGGTCCCTTTGGTGGCATCTAGTCATCTCTAGATGTGGTAAAGCTGTGTTTCAGATGTCTCTTATACAAACACTGGAATACATTTTTGTATTCAAAGCAAGCACATCCCATCCTCAACTGACACTTGAAAAAAAAAGACAGCAATCACTTTGTTTCAAGTGGTTCCTATCACATATCTATTTTCTGCATGGGTGTTATTATCCAAACTGTCTACCACCTGTTTGATTTGCATTGGTTTGATGTGCTTCACAATGATTCGAGACATGTGGCACCTGTTTCTGTGGTCGACAATACTTCTGACCACCATCAGAGGTGCTTTGGGTGGTGGACAACACCTGGATTTAAAGCATTATTTTGTTTTCCCTCTTGATATATTTAAAACTCCTGTCGAATGGAAAGAGAATCTATTGTATGGTTTCACGAGAGATGGATAAACAGTGTTGAAATCTCTGGATTTGTGTGAAATATCATTGGCGATGCTGCTAATGGCTAAAGAGCCAAGAGCCGAGGAAGAGTTCTCCGACTCTGAGGATGAAGGTGAAGGAGGCCGCAGGAACGCAGCCAGCTTCAAGAAAGTGAAGCGAGCCAAAACCGAAGGTGAGAAAGAGGCTGAAGAAAAGGAGAAGAAAGAAGTAAAAGAAGAGGAGAAGGTGCCAGAGGAGGAGAAAATGGACACATCAAAGCCGAAAGAGCAGTCCAAGACCCCCTGAGACCCTCAGCACTCGGACACCAATACAACAGATCACAATGGATCTCACAATAAGATCCTTTTGGATAAATCATCTTTCCAAGCTGCTGCAGTGGAAATCAATGAAGGACTTTGACCTTTTTAAAAAGGGATCTTAACTCCCTCAAAATGGGATGCGGATCCAAACATTGTAGGTTCTGTGATTTTATTGGACACCTTTTCAACCTTGCTGTTTATAGACTGAAGTCAAAATGAGTGTTTTTGAGTATTGTTTTTGTACCTTTTTTTCATGGAAGTCAGCGAGGTCAGATGCACATAACAGATCTACAGTACATTTGCTAGCGTAGCGGCTGGTGGATAAGAAAGCCTTAATAACAGAGTGAAGGAGCCAGCTGGGGAATGCTAATTAGCCACATAGGCTAACAATCAGCCCTAATGGGTGCTGAGTAAATACCAGCGGTTGGCGAATAGCCATTAATGTCCTACAACAGAGTGAGATAACTGCAGCATCACGCTGTTATTTAGAGGTTGTGTGTGTGTGTGTGTGTGTGTGTGTGTGTGTGTGTGTGTGTGTGTGTGTGTGTTCATGTCTTTTTTTGTAGTCCTGAGCGGCAAACATTTGCTCATGCATGACAAGAGGAAACATCGTGTGGCCATTTTGCCACTCAGTCGTCTGTAAGAGGCTAGTTTAAGGTAGGAAAGTGAATAGTCAGTTAAAAAAAGAAAAGAAAAAAAAAAGTGTATGAATGTATTATTTGTGTATCAGTAAGTGCCAGAAGCCACTTAGCTTAGATCAGCTTAACACAGACAGGGAACAGGGGAAGATATTTAGCTTGGTTTTATCCAAAGACAACAAAATGTTCCTGCGAGCTGCTCTGAAGCTCAATAATCGATGCAACGACCGACTCCAGGAAGTTATTGGTCTGGGCCAAGAAATCTTATGAATCATAATCCCTGTGAAACAATCTAAACACATGAGAATCAACCGGTAACCAACCATGATGTCACCCATTGGTTTGTGACCTGCTGTTTTGACAGCTTGTGTTCGGCATCTCAGCCGTCGCCGTCTTGTTTTTTTTTAAACAAGACGTGACCGTATTTGAATGAGCTGGGCAGAAGCGAGCAGTGGTACTGACTCTGTCTGATTGACAACCCGAAGACATGAGGCAACCCCCTAGTGGCCCTCAGTGGTATTGCACCTTAAGGCACTTCTACATTGGTTTTACTTTTCTGACCCGGAAACTATGTTTATTTTGTATACAGTCGATGGATATGTGAGCTTAAGATGTGCTGTTAGGCAGATTTTGTCACCAGATATACAGACACGCTGTTTCCAGTCTTAATGTGAAGCTTAGCTAACAACCTGCTGGTTCTCGCTGCATGAACCATTTCCCACAAATCAAGGCTGTCCAGGAATCAACATTTTGTCAGTTGAATCAGATTTGGCAGGTCTGTACTGGATTCAAGTATTCGCTCCTTTAGTTTTTTTTTCATACAGACTATCAGTCAATCAGAAAATCCACAGCTTGCACTTATTCACTCTCCATTTGGGTCCTCTGAGGTCCACGAGTTGGCCTCCTCATTCGCCCTCTTCTGCACCCGCAAATCTCCCCTGTTGAAGGCTGCGGCCGGCAGTTGCTCTTCCAACACGGGCTTTGAGGTCAAAAACAACCGCTAGTCTGAGCTGCTATGGTTGGAGGAGGGAGCTGCAATGTCTGCGTAAAATAACCCGAATTAAAAAAAAAAAAAACTATTTCTAAATAAAACAAATTGCTCAACTTAAAAGAAGACGTGAAAAGAAGTGAAAGAAGGAAATCCCATCAGTTTCAGTATGTATCTGTTCATTTTGGGGTCTAACTAAGCAGTGAGATGGATTTTCTACAAAAGGTTAGTCAATACACAGAATTTGAAAGAAAGTCCTAAAAAAAAGTCAGCGTCTTCCCTCTCTACTCTCACTTAATTCACCCACTGGCCCGTTTAGTTCTTGCTTTACCACATCTGGCTGCTTCTCCATGTCGATGCAGTGTGTGCTCTGAAATCACGTCCTGCTTGGCAAGATGAAGGGAAACTACATCTTTTCTACATTCCCTCTTGGTTTTCTCTATTACAGAAGGTATTGTTCATTAGCCGAGCCCTCATCTTAAGTTTCATTTATGAAGCTACAAAGGGAACAGACGTTACCGCATGACTGGGAAGCAAGGCTGAAATTAGTGATCGGTCATTTCCAGAATAATTCTGACTGGACATTCAAACTTCCAGTGGACGCAGTTCTTCTGAAATCACAACATGCTAATCACAGCCGCATGGCAACGCGGAAACATCCAAATCATGCGTTCCCTCATGAACCAAATTCATGCAGCGACTGTCTTTTGAATTGCATTTTTCGAAAGCGACGGCATGTCGAGTGACTCATGCGGATCTTAATTGGAGTGCCGGCAGCAGCTAGGCTAACCCCGTTAAGTTGTTTCAGATTAGCATCAGTAAGACGGCTTGATTGCAGCTAATTCACTGGGATCACACAACACAAGACACTAATGGAGCTCCGAATGAGTGATCCGTCCGCAAATGAGAGCTGAAGGCCACTTTGTCAACTTTTAAAGGGCTCTTGGCATTGAGGAAGAAGACAAAGAAAAAGGAGGTGAAAGGTTGACTGAGCGGTGGGATGTTAATCCACAGAGGATGTTCCTTAAAGAGCAATTTTGCGAATTCTTTAAAGGCCATGCTGGTGTTAACTGAAGCTTTGGGCTACGACCTTCGCTGCGACCTTATTATTCCGATAAAACAGACCGACACTTCGTCTGTTTTGGTACCGCTGGTGTGTCTTCAGTAGCAGTGCCCATCCAATTAACCTGCATAATTACTTTCATCAATGTTCCTCGCATGCAGACGTCGTAGCGGAGCCATCTTTGGTGCCCTGTCTCGGCCTTGGAGGAAGAAGTCTGTTTATTTGCGGCGGCACAACGGAGCACATCGATCGACGGGGGCCGCCCGCTCCGTCGCCTTTTCTAAATGTCACACGACGTCCTCCAGGAGCCGTAGCTAGCCTCTGCTAACGTGAGACAACAAGGCTACCCCCCCCCCCCCCCCCACCAGTTACCCGTTTCCTTTCTGGGTGGAGGAGAAACTTTGAAACAACACAAAAAAAAACGTGTATGTCAGTAAAAGTGTCAAAAACTCATCCGCCCCGACAAGAGCATAATTAGAGATTACTGATAAAGTGACAAGTAAAGAACACTGAAGAGACGGCGTGTTCACGATAAACACACGTCCCTCCCTGCACACACACACGCTTGCACACACACACACACACACACACGCTTACACACGCACACGCACACACACACACACACACACATGTACACACACACACACACACACACACACACACACACACACACACACACACACACTCTCTCCTCCTCAGAGTTAAGTATCTCCTGAGACGTTGGCAGCGCCAATCAATTCCCATTTGCATCGGAGCCAGGCTTCTCATTAAACCGCCGGTCCATTTTTTTTCTCCTCTGTGACTTCACTCTATCTCACACACACACACACACACACACACACACACACACACACACACACACACACACACACACACACACACTCCTTCTTTCACACCGTTTCTCTGGTGAGGAAGGAGTGCTTTAATCCCTGAATCCATTCATCAAGAGAGGAAACAGAACGAGGAGGTCGTTAATCTGCACACGTACATTCAGAAGTTCCATATAGAAAAGTGCTATTTTAGGAAATAAATGCTGTGTGTGTGTGTGTGTGTGTGTGTGTGTGTGTGTGTGTGTGTGTGTGTGTGTGTGTGTGCGTGTGTGTGTGTGTGTGTGTGTGTGTGTGTGTGTGTGCGTGTGTGTGTGTGTGTGTGTGTGTGTGTGTGTATGTGCAGTTTGGCAACAGCTTTATTTCCTCCGACTATGATCCAAAATGCCGACATTTGTCTGCACCAATTTATCACCTCGCCATTAGTCCACTAAATTATCAGCGTGCACTCCAAGTCTGATCAATAACTCTTTCACACGACGTCGAGGCCGCTTTAATGGAGCCGCAGCCAAACCGAAAAGGCTCATGGATCACGACTGTTTGATGGAAAAGTCACCGCCGGCCGCCATTTATATGCACCGCTACCCCACTACCATCGGTCTCGCGTCTTTTTCTCCAAAAGTAGTAAGCGTGTGTGGGCAGCTACCTGCGAGCAGCGATGTGGAGGCAGCAGGTATGAAGCCGCCGGGGCCCCGAGGCGTTCACTGCTCCTCCGCTGCAGGGATGAAACGTACTTAGAGACTCAAACTCTCTCTGTTCCCTTCGCCTCAACGAGCATTTGTTTCCACAGGGCCACGCCAGATTCCTAAAAAAAAAGAAAAAAAATCTCCCTCGCAAAAGGTGAATCCTAATTAGCAGAGGATTCCCATAAAGCTTCGGGATTTACCGTCAGGCTTGTCGGAAACTCTGACGCCGAACTGGCTAATAAGCTGAAAAGGAGAGCGCAGCATGCGATCGGAAGGATGGTGGAATATCATCTTCCACTCAGCTCTCTTGTTGTGTTTTGTTTCCTTTTTTTAAGATCAGCTTCAAACCAAAATAGAGACCTTCTCGCGGCTGCTGGGGAAAACTAAGTTCCACGGGTAAGAAGTGGACGGCTGTCATTCCTTATTACTGGTTATGTGACGTTCATAAAGTCGGAAGAAGCCTAGAAACGTCCTATTCTACCACTGAAGATGAAGGTCAGTGTGGATGGTAGCATCAAACGTCCAGTTGGACAGAAACATGAACCTGGGTTTTCAACTGGGCGCGAGGTCCATCACAGCGAATGTATGAAGCTTTCATTTTAGAAGCGAAGAGTTCACGACAATGAATCAAAATCAAAATAATTTCGTTGACAAGAAGCTTGTGGATTTTTCTGTTAGTTTATACACTGGTTTCAGGTTCAAATACGTAGGGCTCTATTTCTGTACCCGGCCCAGCGCAGATCCAGGCAAAATGACATATTTATGCTGCAGGACATGTGTGGTGGGTGTCCCGCATATTAAATCACGCTGACATATATAATTAAAGCAATGCAACTTCCTGATGCAGTTTATCATGTAAAAAAAATGAAGCTTACTTTTCTCTATTTAATCTGATGTTAATCAGGTAGTTGGTGCGCATCATGACACAGTCATGAAATATAAAAGTCACTCGGGTTAGGTACAAATGATTTACTTTTGAATTACACATAAAGGAGTAACGATTGAAAAGCCTTTTCATCTTTACTGGTGTGTTGTGTTTTATACTGTGTTACATCTGCCTCCTATTAGCTCATATATATCAACCTTAGCCCTGCATCCACCTCCGCCAGGTTGATGTTTCAGACGGTGCGGACAATACCCTCCCTGTTCGTTTGCCAGCTCATGTCTGTCCAGCCCTTGTCTCACTCTGCCCCGCTCTGGTAACCACCAGCTCCCCACGCCTGCCAAGCCCTCCCCTCACACCACCCCCATTGCTGAGAAAGACAATAAACCTTTTCTTTCAAAACCACTCCGTCTGTGTCTTGTGTTTGGATCCGTCCGGTAAGTCATCACTGCATCCTGTGTTAGGTCAAATCTCCATCTGCAAAGTGACGGGCAACTACAGCTGTCAAACAAATGCGGAGAAGTAAAAGAGCACAAAAGCTTTCACGCGGCAATGAAAACACATCGACCAATCACATGGTGCATTTCTGGCCTCTCGTTATTCCGAGTTACCAGTGTGGAGAAAATTCCTTCAGATGCTGCACTTGCAGCGCACACGCAGAGGGATCTCAAGACCACCCCTCCAACTGATAAGAACTGATAAGAAGGAGCGACTTTAGCGAGCAACACCAAAAGAATTTGACTATTGAATTTGTATTTTATGAGAGAATTTGAATGGGAGTCTACGGATCCTTTTTGGAGCGTCACTCGGTAGTATTGCAGTTTATGGTACTTACGCATCTGCCTAATTTTTTAGACCCAGAAGCTACGTCCACTTTTATTTACAGTCTATGGTCTGAACCCAAAATATTCTCAGCTCGGCCGCCTGCCTGCCTGCCTGCCTGTATCATGACTGACTGTTGCGAACTACGATATATCTCGTTAAAGCATCTCTGTGACAGTTTAAAAGAAAAAGGAGTCCATGTTTACGACAGTAAAGAAGTATACCTTTAAAACCTGCCACGATTTTAAAAAGATAAGATAATAAGCTGGTGCGAATGTGTTTGAACTTACGTTTGGAAAAGACGCCGCACATTTTAATCTCTGCACGTATGAATAGTGTCAATGCAAAGTATTTGCCGGGGAGTATTTTGCATTTTCGTGTTGTTTATTAGTCACGGCCTCTGTTTGTAAGGACTCTTAAAGTCTTCATTAATAACATCTAAGGAGGCTTTGTTTTAAACTTCAATTTTAATTGTGGCCTATTTAGTCTTGAAAAAAGTCATGCTATGAAGACAAACTGATGATCCGAGGCCAACTAATTAGAAACAACATAGCACAGGTTAGAAGATGCTTAACAGTAGAGGCAGCTTGTTCACCTCCATCTGTGTAACCCACTTTTAAAGAGCTGTGTGCCATTATAAGTCTCTTCATGACAAAATAAAAGATGTCCACATCCATGCTGCCACTATAAACAGTCCCCGTGCTCTGCATTAAATAAGATTGCGTGTACAATGATTCCTTTGCCAAAAAAAAAAAAAAAAAGGACGGTACAGAGACCATTGAGATCCAGGCTACAAATGTAAACTTCCTGCACACACTGGCAAATATTTCAGCCGGGTGAGACCCTGATACTGAATCGATATCACATTATATACTTTGATGAAAATATGGCACACGGAGATCAATATCTAATCTACTGCAACCAAACGGACAGATGGCCTTCCTTCTTTTG
>NW_027185341.1:9375698-9423198 GCF_022577435.1 Embiotoca jacksoni | reverse complement strand
GGAGAGAGAGAGAGAGAGAGAGAGAAAGTTTGGTCATGAAAAAGGGGAGCACCAGGTACGAAGGGGTAAAAGCTAAAAAGAAAACAAGTGAGTAATGCTTCCTGTAATGAAGGAACAAAGTTAAAAGTGTGTCACAGGGTTACCCCCTATTACACACACACACACACACACACAGACACACACACACACACACACACACACACACACACACACACACACACACACACACTCATTTGGGGTCTCCCTGAGTCAAAGCCAGAAGCAGCTTTTGCCTCTGGTCTGGGAGATGCTGTGAAAGAGTACACACAGCTGGAGAGCACATGGTGACTGGCTTGAACACTGAAACAACACCGAAGCCCAAAAATACTGCGAGTGAAAGATTTCGTTTCACCGGCACGTTCGTTGCCTCGCATTTAATTTCAACTTTGCAAACTGAACTTTGTGCCCCGCTGCAGTCACGTCCCTGCTGTCGTTCCAGGCCCGTTGTCATGCGCGGCAGTGATTCATCGCCGTGTGGATCGAGCGCAGAGATTGTGCACGGTGAAGGCTGAATCATGACGTGCGTGCATCTGCGCGCAAAGTGGGATCTGCGCCCGGTGGAACTTGAAAACTTTAAAAAAAAGCACTTCGGCTGCAGCTCGAGGATCAATCGATATGTGGGATCTGGTCTGCAGCCAAGTAGGGCTCAGTGCCCCCCACCGCATCCATCAGGATGAGCCTGTGATACAGCCTCTCTCGCTCTCTGAGCTCTGTGAGTGTGTGTGAGAGTGTGTGTGCAGAATGTTTAACTACAGAAACCAGAAGAAGACACAACAGAGATTATGAGAGGAAGGAGAATATGAGAAAAGTCTTCTCCCCGTGTTGTTTTGCGAGGTGAAGGATATTACGCTTCTTGGCCGGAGCTGAACAACACTGACTGCAGCCATGTGCTTCCCTCAGACAGTCATACTGTCTCCTCTGGGTTCTGCTGTGACTATTAATCTCACGGCTGATGAGCAGCCACAAGATTCCATAAAGAAATGTTTCACCAGGAAAAATCGAATACATTACATTTTGGATAGAAAATATTCGCTGGTTGTTGACGTAAATACTGGCTTTGAAAAATGAAGAGGACAGTTCTTCATGGAGAACAGAAGCGGTCTGGAAGCACAACAGTGAAAACAGTTTGTCAAGAGTAGATTGGAGGATCTTTTAGACAAACCTATTTCTATATGATATAAACATGGAGCTACATTTTCTAAGCTTTGCATGTAAAGAGTGGAAACACGAGGAAACAGCTGACGTTTAATTCGATTTTGATTGATTGATTAATGGGAGAGAGCAAGAGAGACTAACTCGTGTTCTGTAGCATTAAAGGTCCTGACAAAACACCACAATAAAACTGATTACTCTATTTGCATTATAATGTTTGAGAGTAGGTGCAGTCAAAAAAAGAAGACAAAATCTTCTGTTGTTACAATTTCATTTTCAAGAATGAATATTAAAGAGAAAAATCTTGAATAAATTGACGCACGGTGCATTTGACCAGCGGCAGTGGCGGGAAGGTATTATATTAGCCAAGCAGCTTTTCTCTAACAGAGACGCTGTGTGGCCCGTGTTTAGCAGCGAGACAGGAGTGAAGGGTACGAATGCATTCTTTTAAATGAAAGTCCAAACAGTGACAGACTCACAAAGCTTCCAGCTGAAGCTCTTTTATGAGAATGTGCAAATGAACTTGTGCCACTTTTTTGATGGCGCTAACAGCTCCAGCTGCTGATCCGCACAAAGGAGCCAACTACAAAGTTTTGGGAGCTTCCTTTTAAGCCCACGACTGAATCCAGGTGAGTGTGTGCTGCGACAAAGGGACGCTTTTCATGGGAATAGACCTTTACAAGATCACACGGAGAGAATTAGAAGTGTTTCAACCGAGTGAAAAAAAAAAAAAAGAAGAGGAAAATGAGCGACGAGAAAAAAAAAAAAAGTGGTAGAAGAAAGAGAGGAATTAAAGTCATAGAGGAACGGAGGACGAAAACAAGCAGCGAAAAATGAGTGAACGAGCAGAGGGCAGAGGACAGAGACAAGAGACAAGAGACAGAGAGAGAGAGCTCTTTGAAGTGTCAAGCTGCAGGCTTGGCTACTGGTGGCACTTC
Organism: Embiotoca jacksoni; assembly: GCF_022577435.1. Lineage (NCBI taxonomy): Eukaryota > Metazoa > Chordata > Actinopteri > Embiotocidae > Embiotoca > Embiotoca jacksoni. The sequence continues at coordinate 9,421,069 of NW_027185341.1, read as the reverse complement.
TAATGAAGACTGGGCTGCTGCATACACATGTGTGTGTGTGTGTGTGTGTGTGTGTGTGTGTGTGTGTGTGTGTGTGTGTGTGTGTGTGTGTGTGTGATGTGATGTGATGTGTACCGGGTAGACTGAAAGGTCTGTGCAGTGCTTGACTCCATAAAAGTTCAACAGCCACAGGGCTTTGGAGGAAGGCCATGTTACACCGCAACACGCTGGCCCCCAAACCTGCCTCATATGCCGGCTCCAAACACCCACACATCCACACACACTCACACTCAAACACTCACACTCACACACACACACACACACACACACACACACACACACACACACACACACACACACAAAAACACAACATCAACATAAGCCCACAGAGCACGCAATGCTGAGATCATCTATAAAGCCACAAATATGGGCAATCAAACTTCAAGAATAAAACACATTGATACTGACATTCACACACACACACACACACAAACATGCTCAAACTGCAGCCACAAACTTGGCAAACTCCGCCGATCTCGTCATACGGTCAGAGCCATAACGCTAATGCGAAAAAGACGGAAAGTATGACAATCATACATCCCGACGAGGAGGACACAAAGCAGAGTGCATAAAAAAGTAGCGCATAAAACATTAGCGGAGGAACAGTTTGAGCTGAAACAAACCAAAGCAACAGCGGAGAACAAACAGCGACACTGTGTTTGCATTTGAACAGGAAGGAGGAGGGACTCAGACCGCCGCTCATTAGAACATCATTCACCACGGCGGGCTGCCGCCTCGCTCTGCACCCGGCTGCATCCGGAGCGCTAGATGCGACCGCCACCCCGCCACCGCTGACCTTATTCTAACACACCTTCACATTCATGTCACTTTATGGTGTCTGCACTATTTCTTTTTTTTTTATTATTTTTTTTATTAAAAGTCTTATTGAAATCGTGTATGACTTCACAAAGTTCTGTCCACTACAGGGCAGCTCGAACACAGTGTAAAATGAATAATAGTAAAGAAGGCGGCATGGTGGTGCAGTGGTTCGAACCTTAAGCCAAGATGTGTTCCACTCTCTGGGTAACTCCAGCTTCCTCCCACCATCCAAAAACATGCATACTAGATTCATTTGTGATTGTACACTGCCAGTATGTGTAAATGCGAGCGTGCATGTCTGTTTCGGTCTTTTTGTCTTAGCCCCATGGCGACATGTCCTGGCTGCACCTTCGCCTTCGCCCCAAAGTCCCATTCAGGATATAGCAGGTAAAGATAATGGATGGATGGAGTCATAAGGAATATTTGAATATTTAAAAATATTTGAATATTATGGAAACATTTTATTAACAATCCCGTGGCACAAAACACTTGTTGTGGTTGTCCAAACATTGTGCATGATATAGAGAGTTTTCTACAATTAACTCAGGGTTAGTAACAGAAATACGCTTTCTTATATAGGACATAGTCTCTAAAAGTCCTACATTGTTCCATGATCTCAATCTTTTCCTCACATACAGAAGATTTCCAGCAGATAAACACTGCAGAGAAGAGCGTTGCTTCAAATTTACAACCTGGGCTTCTGACTTTGACTTCTTTATGTTACACACACACAGACTAATGTTGACTAAACCACAATGAGTCACATCACTACGATCCCAAAAACACTTTTTAACACACACAGAAAGTTGACTAAGTTCCCAAGAGAAACTTATCCCTGACAGATGAATTAAAGCAAATGATTATCAATAGATTATTAGCATGTGAATAGTGATAAAACACGAGTTTATTGCTAAATTCACTTTCACAACATCTTACTATACATACACATCCCTGCTCCCGATCTAATTCAAAGTCCTTCTCCTCACTCACAAAGCCCTCTACAACCCGACCTGCTCCATCACTACACTCCTTCCTGCAGCCTCCGCTCCTCCGAACCCATCGGAACCAAACACCGGACCGGGGCCACAGTCCTCTCCAGAGCTGCCTCCTCTCCCTCTCAAACACCTCTGACACTGCACCGATCTATCCATGTTCAAAACCCTCTTTTTCAGAGCTGCTTTTAATGTTTGATCAATGTCGCTTGTTTTATACTTTTATTGTGTTTTAGCCTTTGTAAAAATGTCTTTGAATACAATGAAAAGCGCCATATAAATCAAAATGTATTAGTATTTTTTCTATAATACACTGGTTAGTGTTGAGAAAACCATGACATGAGACAAATCTACTGCCTGTGTACGATGGAATTTATCAACACGGTCAAACGCAGCAGTGCAGCGGTGGTGGTGGATGTGACACTGAGTAATAACTCAGTCAAATCTGGACACACACACTTCCCCAAGATATTATTACATCTAATTTCCATTGTGAATAAATCTACTTGGAAATAATAGAAAAAAACACAGACGCTCCTTACAGAACTGGCCTGAAAATGTTCCCGTTTTTAAGTTTTTATCAGTGTCGAAGTAACACAGTGAAAGCTGCCCGTCCACATATTACTACACTGGAAACAAGGACAGGAAATAGATAATTCTGCATATTTGAATGGTGCCAATTAGTCAAAATGTCATCAGTCTTTAAAAATACTTGGTGTATGCGAAGCACTGAGGGTGTTCTTTAGGCTAGGGGTGGACAGAGATACTTTTCTGGGCTTAGCTAATATTATGACTCTCAAAATCCCCAATGGAACATGCACTGAGGGAAAACACAAGTTGGGATCTTTTTTTTTTTTTTTTTTTTGGTATCCCCAGCATGTAGCAGTCATCACTGGTCCTTCCAAATTGGCTTCAGCTCGCGGCCACGATGGTGGACGCCTGGTCGAACTTGGAGACGCTGTCGCTGCACATCACCGTCAACCCAACACTGTGCAGTCATTTCATGACGTCGGTGCACATGCTCACACACACAGGCGCTATAGGAGAAAGTCTGCTCACACAAACAGATGGTCAATAAAGGCAAAAGGCGCACTCCTACATATTAAGACGGGAAACGAGAGGGAGGGGACGGAGGAAAGGAAATTATAAATAGAAACATATAGGCTAAAGATTGAAGGGGGTGGAAATGAGAGGGAGGAACATTCCCTGTGCTGCTGTTTACATGGAGTCTAACGCATCTCGAGGGACTGAAGATAATTAAGATAATTTGTAATCAGCCGACAAACCACAGTACCACTTCTCCTCCTCCTCCTCCTCCACAGCTTTCCCCTCCTTCACTATCGCACCTCCTCTTGCTATTTTTTTTACAGGTGAGCTCGTCATAATAAAATATTTTGCCGCTGATGCTAACCGACGCATGAGCTCGCCGTAATGTTATTGTGACTGACAAATCCATTCGCAAACACACAATAGGGAGCTAAATACCATGTGCGCCCATCAAGCGCCAGCCGGTCGGCCTCGGAACCGGACGCACATCAGTCAGAGCCTTTCTCTACAAACAACACCTCTGTGCGTGCTGTAACAATGATTCAATTTGTTCCTAAAATGCTTGATGATGGGGAAAACAACAATCATAAAAAAAAACAAAAAAAATGTGTGGCTCCGCATTTTAAGGCAATGGCATGTTAGTGCACGACAGAAAATCCATTAAAAAGTGCATTTAGAAGGAAATAAAAAGAAAAACCAAGAGTCTGTGTTTAGTTATTGAGGCTTGAAATGAAGATCAGTATATGATTCATAAACCACAGTAATGGATCCTTTCCTTAGTACTGTTTGTTCTTTCAATAAACCCATGCATGCAAATATACACAGCAACTAAAACCACCAACAAATCCTATTCACTGTTCTGCTTTGGTCCTGTAAGTAGTTTTTGATGGGTGTTTACACGTTGTTTGTTGGAGTGGGAGTTTGCAGGTGGGAGTCACCAGCTGCAGGCCGCAGCCGGGAACTGTATTGATGAGCGCTGCCCACACGGCGAGGCTGATAGCTGGGGGGGGGAACCCTGGAGGGATGCGGTCAGATTAAGTTCTGTTTTCATGAATCAATGGAGGCCAAATAGAGTGTGACCACTGAATGGTGACTATCCCCAGGGCAGAGGTGTGAGGCACCACACTGTGCTGAGGGTTGTCTTTACCATCCAAGTAGAATATACCACTGAATCTAAAGGTCCACTTACAGGCTCTTTTCATAAATTCTCGCTAGGGTGTATGTGTGATGACAATCAGATGTGATTGAAAGCTCTGCAAAATGCAACTACATGGATCTTTTCAAGCAACTATCAAGTAGCCTGTTATAACCTGACCCAAGGGGTCGAATGGGAGTCCAGCGGCACTCAGTTGTACTACAGGTTAAGTCACTTCCACATTGGCCTCATTTTTCAGACCCGGAAACTACGTCCACTTTTATATACAGTCTATGATCCTAATGGGCGTAGACCTCAGATTAATAAACGTTTACAGCAGCCACTGTTGGAACTACTTCAATGTCATCGACTTACCCAAACCTTAACGCGAACAGGATTTCCAGACTATAATGACAGCGGAGAAGACTGACGTTGAGCAATAGTTGGGCAGAGCCAGGCTAACTACCAAGTTCAAGAATGAACTTTCACCATCAATGGTTGAACAAATAAATAAATAAAAGCAAATTTTAAAAAGAACTGTTTGTTTCTGCTATACAGGGGTTCATGTTGTTGTAATATCCTGAAGGCCACAATTTCCCTAGGTGAGAAAACCATAATGGGAAACATGTGTTATGCACCAAAAAGAATTATTGTGTTTGGGTGTGTTACCAAACACATAGGAGGAAAAAAAAAAACTAAGAGAAAGAAATCGTTGCTCACAGCGTTCATGCAGAGACAAAGCATACAGACTTCAAACAAGGGGAATTGCTAGCATGGCTCTGTTTAAAGTTAAAACAAACTCTGTATTAAAATCTGCATAGGGCACCAAATGAGATCCTCCTAAAAAGCATACACTAAGAATGGTTAAGGAATACTCCATCAGATATACCATTTTGTTTTCGTATGACTGAAAGGTGGCTCTGAACAGTCCGTAGTTTGGTCAATAGTGGTTGGAGAAAACCACTAAATCCACTTCCCTGACACAGATCTGCTTGCTCAGTATGTTTGAAGACTTGTGATTTTCCACAACACAGTGGAGAAAGTAGCATTCAGCCACAATTCCTTTGAACATACTGAACATGTTCACCACCAAAGAAGTGGATTAAGCTGCAGGAGAGGTCTGATAAATGCTTTTTCTGGCCGTGACTCCGGGACAGCACTGAGTCCACTGGAAACTGGAAACCACACTGACTACAACTGACATCTTCAAGTTCGGGACTTTTCAGAGCCACCGTTCAATCCTTCAGCCGGCTAAGTGTTTGATACTCATACCCAATAAACTGTCAGTGCAGTATTCAATTTATAATTATTTTATGATTATATTGGTTACATACTCTACATGTACCGATATTGCATAGAATCACGCCGGAGCTTGTAATATACCTGTCAGTCTCCAAGAGGATGCCGTAGCAGAGTCACGTTTTGCCAAGACTCAGCGTGAAAAGTACACGCAAAAATGTCCAGGATGGAGGAAAAGGTCATGTGGTGGAGGCCAGGTAACAAAGGTCACGTGACCGAGGTAATTTGAAGAAGTAAAAAGGGAGGTAGGTCCATTGTGGTTGGATGGATCCAATTCAGGACATTCACACAGGAAACCAAGGTTCGGAGATTTCTGTTGCTAACCCTTATCAAGTAGTATTTGTGCCTAACCCTAGTCATGTGTTTTCAATGCCAAGGCAAGGCAAAGTGTGTGTGTGTGTGTGTGTGTGTGTGTGTGTGTGTGTGTGTGTGTGTGTGTGTGTGTGTGTGTGTGTGTGGCACTGACACAAGTGTAAGGGTGTATAATTCACTTTGGGTTGACCGATGAGCCAAAACATTATGACCACTCAAAGATTAAGCAAATAATGGTGAAAATCTTGGAACTATGGCGCGTGTCAAGGCCTACAGTTGGGGAAGCTTTATGAGGAGTGAAGAGTCTGTTTACATAGTTAAGGTTATGAATGCATAAGAAATGGGAAGGTCTGGATCGGGCCTTCTCTGAAACAATAAGGCTGAAAGTCAGCAGTACTGAGTACCAACCAACAATAATCTGAGAAGGACAACAAAGTAAGCTCACGATAGGGTATTGCAAGATGTGCTTTCCGGATTTAAAGAATCAGCTGCTAACATCTCAGCGCCAGCAGGTCTCAGCGGGTCGGAGATGTTTTGGCAGCAGATGAAGAACCAACAGCATATTAGGCAGAGGTAGGCAAAATGTTCTGGCTCCTCAGTATATGTTCCTTGTGTGTACAAAGGTTGAGCGTAGGAGTGGATCACATGGCCTTAGTTAATGCCATGAAAAGGAAGGTAGAGCAGGACAGTGTAGAGGAGGCTCGTGTGTAAAACACAGGGATTAATAAGGTCAATGCATGAAAACAGAGGAGTTCTTGTTGGAGGCCACTGCAGGGTTCCTGACACTCAGAGTTGATGCCAAAGCACCGGGAGATTCGGAGGGGAGACTTGCAGCTGGCAGCATTTCCCTGGAAGGAAACAATATTGACGTTCAAGTCTGTGCACTTCACCCTCACCGTCTTCTTTTTTTTTCTTTTTCTCCCCCGCACACACTCCTCTCTTTCTCCTCACCACTTCATACCTCACTTTCTCCCGTCTTCCCGCTGCTTTTGTGAAAGTCGGTGTAAAGCTGTCAGGGAGCAGCTTTTTGGGAAGCAGCAATTAGAAGAGAACAGAGACTTTTCAGGGCGCGCACACGGGCGTCTTGAGCATTTTCCAGCAGGAGCGACCTCAGAAACTGTCCTCATCACTTTGGATAATGTGTTCTTAGAACAGAAATAACTAGCTGGAGTTCTGTGTTCTACCCGGTTGAATTTACATAAACCTCCAGCGCCGAGGCGTGACGAGAGGTGCCTGGGTTCGACTTTTCACAGGAAGCTGCTGTCGCGTACTGTTGTGTTTCGGCACAGTACTTTCCACATGCAAATGTTCCCTTCCGCATGCAGACATGTTCATGCTCCCGCAGCATACGCCTTTTCCCTGGAAACAGGAGCCTCCTCCCACGCTGTCTCTCCCCGTCATACCAAGACATATCTCACAGCGGTGACGTAACATGACCCAGCGCTCTGCCCTATATTCCACCACCCCCAATTCATGATTCACACAGCAGATGGGCTACGAGCGTGACCGTGCGTTTGACACAAATCGCATCCCGTGACCCCAGTCCAGTGGTCAGTGAGGTGTCAAATGGGTAACAGCGAGAGGTCGGCAGTGTCTGCACCAGGTCATTTTTCTAGAAGCCAGTTTTCTGCCACCACGTTTCTGTTCATTTATTACAACACAGAGGTGAAGTTAAATGGATTATTTATCTCTCTGGGGAATCTGGGCACACAGTCAACAAAGAACTGGAGGTCAGAAAAACAAGAATAAACTAATAATAGAAAGAAAAAAAAACTAAAACAAAGTTCGGAGATTTGTGGGGTAAAAATAACTCGCACTAATCTGAAAGATAAAGGTTGAGTAACAAATGAATCAATAAGGACTATAAATTTGTTACGGGATTATGACAATGTAGTAAGTGTTTCTATGACAACACCAATGAACCAACAGGATTGTCTGTGATGTCTCAGTATGAAAACAAAACCAAAAAAAAACAATGCCGTCATTGCTTATGTTGTTCCCAGAGTTTACAAAAGAAAAATAGCGACAGCATGAAACACTTCACATGCCCCAAAGGGGAGCAGCTCCGTTGTGGTGTGATCATGTTAATGGTCTCACTTCCCCCAGCCACACCTGGACTTCACACTTCCACATACAGTACATATACAGGCTCATACAGAGCAGGAAGCAGGAAGAGAAGCAGTAAATGCATCCATCAGCAACCACAATAACACCAAGCTGTGACAGAATCACGATCTCGTCTCTTTTAACTTCAAACTACTTTCAAACTGAATTAAAATGTGTTATTTCACTGAAAGACATTCCAGTTAAGCAAAATCTTTTACATCCGTAAAGTTTTACAGCAAACAAAGGGTCAAACTCAAAAAAGAAAAAAATTACAAACAACGTCACATTGACAGTCCAATGAGGCCAAGTTATTTGTAGCCAAATTGCACCTGGGTTCGACATAAAACTTGCAAAACCAAATGGCGGTAATGACAACATATAGGCCACAACACAAACCCAGACTACATGGTCACATCCTCTCGGTGTGCCTTAGTATTATACAGCCGATTGCAGCCCCATCAACTCCCAAAATCCGACAAACTACATTTTGGTTGACACTGAATTGAGACCAATATCTGTCTGTGACAGCTGTTTTCACTTTTAAAAGAAATCTCCTATGAAGTACAAACGATGGGAACTGCACGTTGGCTATAAGCTCGCTGGTTAGATAGCTTTAGCCAAAGCTAATAAACCAACTTGGATTTTTAATGCTTCAACATGTTAGTAATTGAGTTTGGTACAATACATAAGTAAGGAAGGAAGTACCTAAATATAATCCAATGGAAGGGCAAAGTAAGAACTGATGAACCAGTCCTAGCTAAATTAGACCTAGGACTAGCTGGGCTAAACACTCCTCAGTTCAAAGGGAGATAATGATGAAGAAACAGCAGCACAGCTTTAGGTTTTCTGAAGATGTGATCAACAATAAGCCCCTTCTTTTGTGGGTCAAAGACAGCTTCATAAATGTCTTTTATGATCTAATAGAGTGAACATTGAGCGAGTGTCATATACATACAAATGTAGTTCTACCCATAAGAGAATGATGCCAGTTCCTCCTGAAATGCCGATGGACTGCTCTGAAATCTGAATTCTACATCTGAGGCAAAAAAAATAAAAAATAAACTTGAGAGAGGCATGCAGGAACACTTCAGTGGAAGCACTCAATAAAAGTACAATTTCTGACTTCAGCCATTCAAAACTACACAAACAGCTCCTCTCTCAGTGACGAGTGATGAGTGTGAGCAGGTAATTCATTATTTCCACTCATGCCAATACGGACATACCATTTTCACACTGCATACAGACGAGGAGAGGTGCATGAACACAGATCAGTTCAATGGAGACAAGTACTGGTTCATTTGTTTTGGTTCAGCAAGTGAGGTGAGACCTTGACACACAAAAGATTAAAGCCCACTCCGGAGCGATGAGCTATAGCCAATTAAAGCCATTAAAAATCATGAGATTCATATACATGCTAAAATATGGAGGGTACCTCTGAAAAGGAAGAGCTGAAGAAGCCGAGGATGGAGAGGAGAGAGGCGGACTCTTTAACACAGCTGAGAGGTTTTTGTTTTTTGTTTTTGGTGGGGGGGATACAAGAGGATTTCAAGTCAGAAAACTACTTTCAAACAACATATTTACTCACCCGATTTCCCCTTAAACCCCGTCAACGAACAAATGCAAATAAATACAAAGTACACAACATGACTGGTGGCTTTTATTGCTGCCACCCACCCTGACAAAACCACTCTTACATGCTTCTTTGAACCCAGAGCAACTAGTTGTCATGTGTGCGCCAGCTTCCCACAGGGAATAATATGCATCTTACACAAGCATTTATTTTAGCGTAGTGAGTCTTAAAATCTTACAGCAAATGAGAAATCTGCCCAGGGGTTGAAATAATTCCACTTTTTAAAGAGAGTTTTCTTGAGTCAAGCTTTGTTAACTCGATACTACTCGAGGAGCTCCGTTGTATAATTCGAAGGATATGACTCCGTTCTTTGCGCACTCTTTGTGTTTCTGGGTTGGTATAACAATGAGATCGGAGGGAGGGCAAAGGGAAAGGCTGATGGAAAGGCAGGAGATGGAGAGATTGGGTGGAAACGGAGGAAAACAAAGGATATGAAATGCAGGTTGAGGTGGTGGTGGAGGTGGGTGTGAAGGTTGTAAAGATTATTTCTGATGAGGGCGGGACAGAAGGTTATTTTTATGGTAAGGAGCAGGTAGGGGTGTAGGCCTCTCTGTGCAGCTCCCTCTGTGCTCTGCTACACTGAGGTTGCCCTGGAACATAAACACTTCCCTTAATGAACATCTAGCTGCTTAACAACAAAGGCATCAGTTCATTAAACTCGAAGGCATGAAAACATTCCGGCATTTAATATTGTTTCCATCCAGAAAGTGCACTGCAACGACCGGGTGTTTGGCTGGTGATTGTGTTTAAGGTCTACTGAGGTCTTGGATATCGTCTATGTGATTGGATTTTTGTGACAACTTGGTACTGGTTTAATTATTTTTGTAACATATGTTTTTACTTTGAAGGCCCTGTGCTGAAACGTGTTCGATCAGAGACCTCCACCCAGTAGCTACTAGTTGAGTATGTGTGTGTCCAGTATCATTTAGTTATTGGCCACCAAAAAGCAGATTATTCAGCTGGCTTGGGTGGAGCTCAGCTATGTTAATAAATGTTACAAAACATGAGTACCGTTAGGACACTTTTATTTTGTTAAAGTAACTCTCGGAAGAAAAAAGGTTGGAGATGTGTGTAGTGTTGTTCAATTACGTTATTTTTTACATTTAGTTCTTTGGTTATGTGAATACCTAACTGACTGGTTAAGTAACAAACTTTTCTGATATTAATAGGTTTACTTCATAAATTAAATAGAGGTGAAATGATATGGGCCAAAGCTGAGGTCAAATATCTACTCAGAGGATGCTGTAGATCCCCATCCAATGTGCATATATTCTTTTTCTGATGAAACTTGTATGATAACCCCCCAAAGACTGTGTTTTTCAGGCTCTTTTTAACATCTGAAGGCAGCAGTATAGGTCAAATCTCAATGCTCAGGTAAACACACAGCTTTGAAAGTTTTCAGGCAGTATGGAGGAAGAACGCCCAGTATTACTCCCATAATGCATTACGCATTAAACATTGGCTGTGTTTTCAATTCTAGACCTCAGAGGTCAGAGGTTCTGCATCCATCACAACAAAAATACACATAAACAAACTATAAATATGTGGCCTTGGAACTGTACATAATAATTATTATTTATTATTATTTTGCATTTTTTTTTAAGCACTCAGATAGTTTATTGTTATTTACAAGTTTGTTGTAGGGGAGTAAATAAAAATCTTTGAGCAGGTTTTGGATCTTATACAGCCAAACACAAATACATGTTTTTAAAAGAAGTGCTGTGAAATCTCGAGGTGATCGTATAGACTTTGTCTGCAGCAGCGCAGGTTTGATGTGTTTGACAGGAAATGTGGAAAAAGTAAATCCATCAGCTACGGGAACATTGTTGTGTATTATTAAATGAGCGCCGCGACAGTTTCCCTTGCCAATAATTCAGCCCCACTGTGGTTAATCAGGTCTCGAGTAAACAAAAACTTTCCTTTTAAATATGAGAGGCGGTGATGAATAATTCATGGTTTAGGTGTTTGCATGTGTGTGCATTGTTGACCTAGTTACCCCCCTCTGTTGTTTTCAAAGAGGTGGAACCAAGTACTCGAATAACATCTGAACTTTGTGGTGAGCATGTGATGGTGAGGGTGTGTGATGGTGAACGTGTGTGATGGTGAGCGTGTGATGGTGAGCATGTGATGGTGAGCGTGTGATGGTGAGTGTGTGTGATGGTGAGCGTGTGATGGTGAGTGTGTGTGATGGTGAGCGTGTGATGGTGAGCGTGTGTGATGGTGAGTGTGTGTGATGGTGAACGTGTGTGATGGTGAGGGTGTGATGGTGAGCGTGTGATGGTGAGCGTGTGATGTGAGTGTGTGATGGTGAGCGTGTGATGGTGAGTGTGTGTGATGGTGAGCGTGTGATGGTGAGTGTGTGATGGTGAGTGTGTGATGGTGAGTGTGTGATGGTGAGGGTGTGTGATGGTGAGTGTGTGATGGTGAGTGTGTGTGTGTGTGTGTGTGTGTGTGTGTGTGTGTGTGTGTGTGTGTGTGTGATGGTGAACGTGTGTGATGGTGAGTGTGTGATGGTGAGTGTGTGATGGTGAGTGTGTGTGATGGTGAGTGTGTGATGGTGAGCATGTGATGGTGAGTGTGTGATGGTGAGTGTGTGATGGTGTGTGTGTGATGGTGAGTGTGTGATGGTGAGTGTGTGATGGTGAGTGTGTGATGGTGAGTGTGTGATGGTGAACGTGTGTGATGGTGAGTGTGTGATGGTGAGTGTGTGATGGTGAGTGTGTGTGATGGTGAGTGTGTGATGGTGAGTGTGTGTGTGTGTGTGTGTGTGTGTGTGTGTGTGTGTGTGTGTGTGTGTGTGTGTGTGTGTGTGTGTGTGTGTGTGTGATGGTGAGTGTGTGATGGTGAGCGTGTGATGTTGCACGTCGGTGGTCGCCAGCTTCTCTTTTTCAGACGTACCTGAGTCCCGTCAGATTGACAGAAATGTGTCATTTCAATCATATGTCAAATTAAATATACATTTTTAATGCTTTTCATTGTCTACGTGAAGATGTATCCATTACATTTAACTAACTATTATAACCGGTTATTTATTGTTAGTTGACTAGTTGAACTGTTTACGGTATCTATTTCAACTATTTCTCAATTATGTTAAGATAAATATTTCAGCCAAATATTCATCACATTACTTTTAGCTATTTCAATAAATCACTCGTTACTTTTAGATAACTTTAAGTACTAGTTATTTATTACTATTAGCTGACTAGTCGAACGATATGTTTTAGGTAACAACCATTTATCAGTTACTTTGAGTTAACTATTTCAATCACTTATTCCTTCTTTTTTTTATAGCTATTTAAAAAATGTGTTCTTTACTAGTTAACTATTAGAACTAGTTATTATTAACTGACCTGTTGAACTGTTTATCCATCACATGTAGCTTATTATTTCAACCCTTCATCTGTTACTTTTAGCTACCTGGTTGAACTGTTTATGAATATGGATGTATCTATCACAGCCCTATATCCATTACATTTAGCTATTTAAATCATTTATTCATTCCTCCTAGCTATTTCAATAAATATATCCATCATCAGAAGGCGTTATTTGTTACTTTTTAACTATTAATCAACATCTTTTAGCGATCTAACTCAATCATTTATCCAGCACTCTCAATGTTTAGCCACGTTTGCTCACTTGGAGTATTTCTTCAGAATAATAAGATCGTTATGTCAGAGGGATGTCATGTGGCACGTGACACGACAAAATCCCAAGATTCAAATGTGCACACCAGAGACCTCAACCCCTACGCCTCCATTGAGTATTTTACAGTCACAGAAAATGCAAGGTTTAATCCTTCGTTCCAATAAAAGCTTCAATAAAGTTACAACACTCTGGAAAAGCAAAGACTGATTGTTAGGATCAATTCCTTATTAATACACTTTACAGGAGTTGTGGGGACACTTTTATAGTAGTTGGAGGAAGTTATCAAACTGCACAGCTGACGCTATGTGTAAGTGTGTTCGTGTGTGTGTGTGCGCGCGCGTGTGTGTGTGTGTGTGTGTGTGTGTGTGTGTGTGTGTGCGTGCGTGTGTGTGTGTGTGTGCGCGTGTGTGTGTGTGTGTGTGTGTGTGTGCGTGTGTGTGTGTGTGTGTGTGCGTGTGCGTGTGTGTGTGTGTGTGTGCCATTTGCTCCTCTTTCTCACGACAGCTGCTGTACGAGTTCGGAATTTTGTTTTGTGTGAAGTGTTTTGCGGCTTGGCATTGCCTCCTGTGAATGCAGTGCTTGTGCCATTGCCTTAAAGCCATCTCTCTCAACAGTTTGGGTGGGCACCGTGTCTTTACATACATGCACAGCTCGCCCGTGTTATATCCTTCCAAAGTTCGCTTTTCTTTAAAAAACAAAAAAAAACAAAATAAAACACGTTGGCGGCTACTCGGTGGCTCGCAGAATCATGGCCGCTTTGTGTTTTTGCCTTTCAGCGCCATCCCTGGAACTCCTCGTGCCACAGCCAATCCTCATGTTGGTTGACGTGTCTCAGTAGAACTGTTTGTCTCCTTCAAACCACGAAAACACATATTTGTTTTCGGTTGAAAAAAAAAAGAAAAAAAAAAGGGAAGTTTATGCTCAGAGTTGAACACGCCGTCAATTCGGGCCGGGTGGTATCGACAAAATCGAATATTAAATTGACATGTCAATATTCAGTATTATACTATTAGTGCTTTCACAAAATATTTACGCAGGGAGATTTTTGTAAGTATCAGTAACGTGGATATAATGAATAAGTAGGTAAAGACAAATAATAAAACCGCTAGAACAATCTCGATGACATCACTTTATGGTGGTGCAGCCTTAAAACAAAACTTAATGCCATAATAAACACAATATCCAAAATCGAAGATGAAAAGGTGTACCGTTTCACACAGTATATGTATGTAATATGAAAACTCAAATCTATTCTTTACCCAAACAAAGGCAAAGCTGAAGCCAATACCACGATGTTTACTATCACTTGGACATGCATCTATGTTGGACAGCTCACAAATTACATCCAGTGTCAATATTCATACTCCATTCAGGAAGTAGTGAGACGGAGATTAAGGTTGTGGAGGTTTTGGTTATGGATTACATCAAACTGCAAATCACAGACATGTTTTTACATTAACCATAACCCCAGCTTTCCAATTACGGTTTTAGCTACCAAACCTTAACCATAACCTAATCTTAGAGTCTTAAGTGCTTTAGCAGATGAGGCCACATCACATAATCATATTTGATTGCCATAATAAAAATCTTTTCCATAAACCAAGTGTTTAAGCTAAACATAGCTTGTTGATTTGTGATTGCTTCTCTTTATAAAAATGAAATCCTGTTTCTGGATTTTCATATCCATTGTTTTATGATTGGTAATATTTGGAGATTGCAGCTGCTTGTCAGTTATGCACTGTTTTGAAGATAACTACGTGGGATATGTTATTGAAACAAAATTCATAGTGTGTGTTTATGTTGGCGGTGGTATGCTGACCTAATATGAAGTTAAATGTTGCCGTTCAACAAATAATAGTTTGCTGTCTGTCTGTATTTATTGTTAAACGTTCTGAAGTATGTTGTAGTAAAAACTTTTTTTGTTTTAAAGTTACAATACTAATACCACAACTTTAAATTACAGTACATTTTCTATTTTACACTTAAAACACTACTACTGTAACCACAAGTAAAGTACCTGGAAATAACTGTTTTATTCTACAGTTAATGTTACTACTACCATAACCAAAATACAATATTTTTAAATGACTATATTTTGAATTTACTGTTAACTTTGCAATTTTTTATCACAGTAACTAACTGGCAGCAATTGACAAGTAACTCACTATGATGTTTTACAGTAATTAATTATGATTTTTTTTGTTTTACAGTAAGTTACTTGTCAATGGCTGCCAGTTAACTACTGTGAATTTCACAGTATGTTTTTTACAGTGCAAGGCAGCCTATTAAAGAGAGACTTTTTCAAAAGTTGGTTCAAAACCATTCCGTGAACATAATCCCAGACTTTTTCAATATCGACCGCCAATACGTTTTTAATTAAGTGAATAAATTAGCATAATGTCGACTAGAAGTTAGGCTGCCTCTGCTTGTGTATAGATACATATAAGTCTAATGAGAAATGAGTAACCGCACAGCCGACTCAACTTCCAACCACCTTCCAAACCTTCATTAAAGTTCTGCTCTGCATCTTCCTGGCAGCTACACGATACATCTTCACCTCCTCATCCTCTTTTCCCCTGTCGTATCCTTTCTGCTTGACTGCCATTAATAACGCAAACCAATTATATCATCTGGCAGCGTCAACGTTTTTATAGGTCTGTTTCCTTGAACAACTCTTTCACAGGCGGCAACATAAAATGACGTCTTTCACTTCCTGCGTGGACGACAGTAACGAGCGTCGGCCCCGGTTTGGAATCTGGCAACAAAGACGTGTCAAAAGCCATTAAAGAGAGCATTCAGATCCGGGTCCCTTACTCGTAATGTATAGTTGTCAGTGCAAGCCTATTAAAGTAATGAGCCCATGACCGGCACAGGATATATAATCACGGCAGCTCGATAAGGGCACGCTGACCACGACTGGCAATTAACTGCAACAGCAGCCATCAGGAATAAACCACAGCAAGGTCACGATGGCGAAGGCCAGGGATCAGTGAATATCTTATATAAGTGTGTTCTGCATCTCTACGTGTGTGTGTGTGTGTGTGTGTGTGTGTGTGTGTGTGTGTGTGTGTGTGTGTGTGTGTGTGTGTGTGTGTGTGTGTTGCATGCATATTTCACCATGTTTGCATGCATCTGCATCTGTGTGGCTGGATGTCTGCGCTCCAGCTCGAGGGGGAAGAAAAAAAAAAAGAAAAAAAGAAAGTCATCCAAATAAGAACCATATGCAGTGTATTCACAACATGCAATAAAGCCCCGCGTTCTAACTGATCGCAGGTCTCCGAAGTCATATATTACCCAATTTTGTGTCTTGTCTTTGCACAGTGGCTTTGAGACGGCGGAGGAGACACAGCCACAGCCACAGCTACCGACAACATGCTAATCAACTGGGACTGCACCACAATGCCACCATGAAGAAGAGGGAGCCTCTAAAATGGCTGCCACCAGAAATAGGGAGAGGAGGACTGCTTCCCGAGCCGCTGCGTCGCTCCGTCGGCATGGAACTACATTTCTAAGTGGAGGGATTTTTCACTGAGAGTTCTCAGAGTGAGACTTTGACTCCCGCGGAGCCTCGAGAGCCTCTGTCAACAAGTGGATAGTAAAATTGTCATGTGGACGAGGAGTGAATCCAGCTCTCTGTCTCTACGGCCTATTCTTTTTTTTTTTTTTTTTCTCAGAGACCCCCCACACCACCACTGCCCACCCCACACACACACACACACACACACACACACACACACACACACACACACACACACACACACACACACGGCAGCGTTGATGTGATGCCGCACTCCAAGCTTGTGTATACACACTGTCCATCCTCGTAGCCAGAAAGCCCTCTGAGAATAGCAACAGATAGCATTAGAAGAGAAGAAAAACAAATCACAGCCCAGCACAGCGAAGTCAAACAGAGGCAGAGAGGAGGGATAAAAGTAGACGGGGGAAGGAGAGAGAGAGAGAGAGAGAGAGAGTGAAGCGTAGCAGAGGAGTGCAAGAACAAATCTCTCCCTCAGGACTTTCCCACTGTTTGGGACTGTTTGGGACTGTTTGGGACTGTTTGGGACTGTTTGGTGTCCATCTGTCTGCCGCGACGCCGGCCCGTTCCTTCGCTCGTCCACGCGGCCCGCTTCCGCGCATGTTTGGATGTGAAGAGCAACAGAGCTGATTTAGCACTTGACGGTGAAGTCGTCTGGACTTATGGGGGCTTCGGCCTGCAGTTTGAGCCGCAGCAGAGGCAGCACTGAGGGAGGAGGGTGACGAAGAGGCAGAGGATGAGGCTGGGACAAGAGACCAAATCGGAGGTTCAAGCTGAGTATTTCAGGCTAATAAAAGGGAAGAAGATTTGAGAGGCTGAACAAAAAGCTGACAATAATCTCAGTTCAGTCCCAAGCATCAGGGTGACTGGCTGCTTCGCTGGCAAATGCCCTTTAGACTTGGGAGAGAACAGTTTAAATGGTTTTATATAGCTACAAAGATTTAAGGGCAAGCTGCTTTGAGTGACAGGTGGGCACCTTCAACGTTGGCATGTAGCCGCACAGACAGAGACTCTCCCCGGTCCACTTCAGCTCCACCCACGCACCACCTCTTTGCCACACGGAGCTTCACTGAGCCGAAAAAAAACGCACTTCAGGAAACCTACCGGTGACATCACGGAGGCGAGGTCTATGTTTGTATAGTTTATGTTTGCAGGGAGTTCATATTTAGAAAAGAATCAAATTCAACTCAAATTTACGTGTCATGGAAATCTTGGCCTTTTGAATCAAATTTAAACTGCATCTAATGTTACTGAAATTGTTTACGAACTTGTAAAATGACTGCGTAGTGTGAGAACGGCTGCTCGTAGTGCCAAACTCTTTCAGCCTGTTTTAGCTCATTGTTTCTGTCATCAAACGTATTTCCAGCTGCAGCACACGGCTCTTCTCAACAAATGGCTGAATGCCAACGAACCCAACGTACGCGACGCGTTCCACACACAACAACTGACTAATAAAGTTAGCAACTAGCTGAGAAACACCGTCGCACATTTCAGCTCGTCTCACTGCCCCCAAGCGGCCGATGCAGCATTAATGCAGCTTTAAGATATAGTGTGGCATTCGTGGTATAATACAATTTGGAATGGAAACGTACAGTAATTACATTTCACATCCCGACAGAATTACATGTTTCCAATGAATAAAAATGTGACGAACAAAGTAAAAGAAGAGTTTTAGAAAAATGGAAACGCGAAGCTCAAGTAATGATAAATCTTCTCGAGCGTGGTCATCTGATGGAGTTCAGGCGTGTCTGTGAATAATATCCCTCCAGGGATCAAAAGCCAGACAAGGAAGACGTGTGGGGACAAAAACAAATGGAGGGAATTAGCTTTTTGCTCTGCGTACCAGCTCACATTTGCCCCTCAGCGAGTCATGAATTTCCCCTGTTGTAATGAAATGTACATACAGCACAGATAAAATACCACTTTCAAATCAGCTCCGATAACAATTTCAATTAATTTGACTCGTTGCTA
The DNA here is from genome assembly GCF_022577435.1 of Embiotoca jacksoni. NCBI lineage: Eukaryota > Metazoa > Chordata > Actinopteri > Embiotocidae > Embiotoca > Embiotoca jacksoni. The sequence continues at coordinate 9,402,539 of NW_027185341.1, read as the reverse complement.
CTGGTGTTATTTTTTTTCTCCCCGAGCAGCATTTAGGATTAAAGCGTTTAAATGAAGTTGTTTGAAGCAGCGAAACGGTGAACATAAATCCTGGTGAGCTGCGCACATTGTCAGAGGACGAGAGGGAGGAAGGAGCGCGCCAGTGAGTGATGATCTTTATCTAGATTACTGTGGGTGTGCAGTGTGTGTGTGTACGTGAGCGCGCGCGCGTGTGTGTGTGTGTGTGTGTGTGTGTGTGTGTGTGTGTGTGTGTGTGTGTCTTAGATGAGTCATCCTTAACCTTAAACACCCGCTGTAATCACAACATCAACACAGCACAAGACGCTCGGTGCTGGCACAAACATTCCCACACGGATCTGACTGTGGAGGGGAACGTGAGCGGGAGGATGTCTATCCAAGTGTGTGCGTGTGTGTGTGTGTGTATGTGTGTGTGTGTGTGTGTGTGTGCGTGTGTGTGTGTAGTTTCGGTGGTGATAGCTCTGTTATTGTTACAGTTTGGGTTTGTTTCAGGGATTATCTAATGCTGTTTTCACCCTGAGGAATCTCCTCTGCATCACTCTGACCGCTAGGAAGGAACCACAATAACTGCTTGTGTGTTGTTGTTGTTGTTGTTGTTGTTGTTGTGCTTCTTTTTTTTTTCCAGGTGTGTCATTTCTACTTTTGTTGCATACAGGTGAGCATTGTTTGGTCCATTTTTACTTATAGGTGGTGACAAAGCAAAATTGTACTTTAGGTTTGACTTTAGGTTCGGGGCGTTGCGGCGAGGACACGCCCACCGGAGCTGATCGCAGCCATCGCAGGAATCCCAGTGGTCTCCGATCCGTCGCCCGCCAGCTACCAGTAGCTCTTTACCCGTTTCTGAGCAGCCTGCTGAAGGTTTTGAACAATATGTAGCGTTTCCAACTCACAGACTTCGGCGTATATCGAAGGTCGACCAAGTATGTTGGGCAATCAATTTCAGCATTTTTGCGTTATCAACGCGACTGATTAACGAGTGGACGATTCCCCCCTCGCTCTCCTTCACCTGGGTCTGCCCCGCACCGCGTCAGTGCAGCAGAGGCTGAGCTCCGCCCTTCATGAAACACACAGAGATCAGAGGACAGAAACACAGCAGAGACTCACACACTGAGCAAGAACTCACGAAGTGACCCGGGGGCCAAAGTTACACCGCTGGTCGGCTTTTCAAATGAGAAGCGTCCAGAACGCTACATGGGTAGCTTTTGGACACTTATATTTTGTCAAAGTAGCTCTGAGGAAGAAATAAAAAACCCTGATCAGACTCCTGGTTTTTTGTCACATTACTGCATCAACTACTGTATATATTTTATATTTATTTAAAATGGCAGAAGAAAAGTGTTCTCCTGCTAACATGCACTTTATGTGAAATATATACATGAAAATACTTGTGAGGACGAATGTTTCTCTTAACAACTAAAACTGTATTAAATTTGTCTGTAGGTTACAGCACGAAAAAGTGATAACAACAAACACAAGACAGACAAAAAAGAAACCATTTCAGACCAGATCAGGAAGTCTTCACAAAACGCTTCACTTCTGAAATGTGACCGACTCGGTACATGTGGAATCCACTGGTCACTTTAACTTTACTTGTGTTTTGTTGCTCTAAACTATTAAAATGGACAAAGGCCGCCATCGTCCCACTCAAATCAACTTCAACCGTGACGTATACAGCAGAGGATTTACACACTGCACGTGAGTGCATCTCATAAAAACGCTTCTCAAACTGTTTAACCTGCACTATATTCTCCTCTCTCTGCTGCCTGGCTTTACATTAGATGCAGTGGTGTTGAGTGGACTGTATGTCATGTATATATATGCGTATGCGTGCGTGTGTGTGTGTGTGCGTGTGTGTGTGTGTGTGTGTTTGTGTGTGTGTGTGTGTGCGTGCGAGCGTGCGTGTGTGCGTGTGTGTGTGTCTGGCCGGACCAGGCCTGTCTGGCGTTGTGAAGAGGGTGTGTGTTTGTTGTGGAGACGTGGCGCTGCTCGGAGTGGACAGTGAAGAGAGCCATCGGAGGACGACGGCCGCTGATTAGGGCTGAACTCCTCCACTTCACTTATCACACACACCCGCAGACAGACACACTCAGATAGCAGGTGGTTCGTTTATTAGCCTCTCGGCCTCTTGGCAACTCATGCATGCATGTCTCTAGGCATGTGTGTCTCACTGTGTGTGTGTGTGTGTGTGTGTGTGTGTGTGTGTGTGTGTGTGTGTGTGTGTGTGCGCGTGCGCATTTTTACATTCATGCAAGTGTGTGTGACTAAATGTGCACGTGCCTACCTTTGTACTTTCCAAGCATGAATGTGCTTATATGTGTGTGTGTGTGTGTGTGTGTGTGTGTGTGTGTGTGTGTGTGTGTGTGTGTGTGTGTGTGTGTATGTGTGTGTGTGTGTGTGTCTGGAACTGAAGAGCTGAAGTTGAGGCTGTGGTGATTAGGAAGAGATAAAGAGCACCAGATGAGGCCACAACAAGCACCTCTGGTTTAGTCGCTCGGTCTTCATCAATTTTTATTCAGCCAGGGAAGCTTCACAGAACATCTATTCCCTCCCCTGACTTCACTTATATAGATATATATAATGTACTGTATATACTGTATATGCTGTGCATTTTATATTTTATATTTTTTACTGATATTTTACTGCTATTTTATTGCTTTTCTATTGTTCTATTATTATCTTATTGCTTCCTGTATGCTGCTGTAGCGAAAAAATTTCCCCTCAGGGATTAATAAAGTAATTCCCCATCCTAACCTAACCTAACCTAACCTAACACAGTTCTTCCAGCAAATTGCGATCTTGCAAATTCAAGCGAACTCTGCGATATTTGCGGGAACTTGGAAATTCTTTTGAATTCCCGTGATTTTTCTGAAATAAATTGTCAGCAGAAGCTGTGCTAAAAAAGTATCACAGCATAAAGTAAATCTATTCAAACTAAACTCGCTTTATTAACAAAAATAACTCCTCATTTATATTCAGAAAGGCTCTGCTCCTGTTTTCTATCACCAAATAAGACTCTGTTCACTGGAAGAAAATTGGAAAAAACTGGAAAAACGGAAGTGACAGGATTTGCAAGTTGTGAGAGACTGAAATAACATTTTTAAACAGCATCTAAAGCTCTTATTTTGACAGCTGCTGTATTCGTTGTATTCTATATTAGTCACAGACTGTCTGTTCTGTGAAGCGAAGCCACTTTTACAAGGTTTTTTGTAGCTTTTATCTCCGTGATTTTCCAAGTTCAATAAATAAATAAAAAGGATTTTTATATATAAATATAAATATTTCTGACGTGTAGCATGATTATAGTCAAAGGAAACTATTACATATTTAATTCTTTATCAAGTAGTGCTTTAAAAAAAAAAAAAAAAACTTTTCTTTCTTGACTTGCAATTATTTTCTAATTCCTGCAATTTTATGAAAAAAACTCACTTAAAACTCCACAAATTACTTCTCAATTTGGGAGAAAATCCACCACAAAATCAAAAAAAAAAGTTTATAGCATAACCATTTACAAAGAAACTCGACACCTTGGAGGGATTGACTTCACATTCGAATTTGGGACTAACTGGGATTAACTGTGTCCTCTCCCAGCGGGTCAGTAACCATCTAACCTGCATAAAAACACACTCAGGAACAGCAGTAACTAATTTTGATGTGCCTCTAAGGTCAAAGGTTGGAAGTAGAGTTTAGATTTGACATCAACAGAAAATAAACTCCTAAATGCTTTAAAATGACACATAGCCCATTTCTGGGGTAACGATAATTTGTTTGGACAGGAGATAAACACAGACTCTTTTTTTTTTTTTTTTTTTTTTTTTTTTGCAGTTGCATCTCTTATGCAATTTTGGTCTGAAGAGCAGATGAAGAAAAAGAGAAGAAAACTATCTGGAAGGACAATCTTCCTCCAGACCGGAATTTCTCTTTTCTACACAGACTCTCGCTGGTTCATAAATCTAACCAGGCTCTGAAAATGTCTGTCGGTGGTCCTGCCAGGGCTGATCAAAGAAAGCGTTCACCTTTCATACATCAAGTCACATCGGATCACAGATTTGTGCATCAGCGCTGTCACAGCTGCTGCGGACTTTCTTTCTCTAAATTCAGCTGGCTTCAGTTTCAACTTGCACGGCAGCGTCGGATGACTCGGAGCAGAACCGGAGCAGAACCGGAGAGAGTTCCCGCACCTCGGTGTGCAGCAACTTTATTTTAAAAAGCGTCTGTTTAGCGTTTGCGTGGGCAGGGGCCCCTCCCATTGGGCCTCAGCTTTGCCGGTCTCTTCTCATAGGTCTCTTGGGAGGGGAGCAGAAATAACGACCCGTGACCCTCAGAGGCAGATGATCGAGGTTGTGGGACGGCTCTCTGACGTCAAAAAAAATCGAGATAAACCGTTGATGTTTACTCAGCTGACGGACTGAAGACACAGCCGGCGATTGGATGCGACATGAGAGAGAAAGGGATGTAGGTGGACGGGAGCGCAGACGTATAAATCTCCTGACAGTTAGTGGAGCGACGGGGGCAAACAGCCAGACAGAATGGAAAGGAGGTGGGAGGATCAGAAGATGAAAGAGAAAGTGGCTCTGATTCAATTGACCCTCTTAGGGACGTGCAACGTGAATGAACTCAGTTCTTCCACTTTGATCATGGGAGATGGCGCAAATCGCTGCAATATGGGCCACGAAAATGTAAGAAAAAGTTGCCGCGGTGATGGAGAGAGAGGTCACATACCAGCCCAAAGGCCCGGGAGGGAGGGAGGGAGTGTGTGTGTGTGTGGGGGGCGGGGAGAGAAGTACTGTGCAAATCAAAAATAAAGGGCAAGCTGAGGAAAAAACGAGGTATATTCAAGTACAAACGCCATCATGCTACTTCCTGTATATTGCGCTCAAAGAGAAGTAAATGACTTCTAAAGATCTGCAGGAGCTAAAGTAACGAGGAGCTTTGGAAATGTTCCCAAGGAAAACATACTGAGGTAATTAATAAAGAAAGGACTTAGTTGGAAAAGATTTTTACGGCTTCAAAAAGCTGAAGGGACAGAGTTCAAACCGTATTGTTTTAAGTGGAAAAAATTGGAAATTACAAAATGCACAAAGTAAATCCAGATTTTTGTTCTTGGCCGACTAACTGTTCACTGGTAATGGCTCCAAAAACTTCCATGCCAAAATTTTGATGCTTGTGAAAAGCCATCAACACTTGCATTAATTACCCAACGTGATCCCAGTGAAGTATATTATGTCAATAAAAGCTTAATGAAGTTAGTGACTCACGGAACTCACGCTAACAAGGTGAATGAAGTTAGTTACTTTCACCCTTCAAGATGCGGTCTGGTGCTCTGGACAAGAATCAGACCTTCAGACAAGAATATCAAGGAGTCAAATTACCAACAAACACACAGATGCAGGAAGCTACGGCTGCCCTCAAATAGTCCACAAATTTATTCGATTCAGTTTTTTATCAGTCGCTTAATCGCAGGACGAAGAACAAACCCTCAATCTGGGTCTCGATATATTCGTCTTTAACGACGGCAACTATTTAAGATTAGACAATCACAGTGCCATAAATTCTTGTCTTTGTCAGGAGACTGGCAACACTACGAGTTCGACCCGGACCAATCATCTCACTGCGCAGCTGTCCTGAGCTCTACGGAGCATTTTGGCATCTTTCCCCTCGATATTTTGGTTTGTACAGGATTTAATCTTTTGGTTGAGTCCCATGGCTCTCATCAACATCACTTCTAAGTACAGCTGTCTGCAGCGTTCTGCATATGTTCTCTGACTGGACCGCCAATCCAGACTCAAACAACACAAGTACAAAGTTAACAACTGGCTCGAAAAAACGAGGTGGTGGGGACCAAAACGGAGCTAAAAGGGGAGTGGATATTGGATTTACATCCATCAGATGGACACAAACATGCCTCCAAATAGGTACAAATGTTGCTCTGTGACTTCTTCATGTGTGAAACAAGAGAAACCCGTGAAACCAGGAAGTTCATTCCTTAAAAGTCTTCAGAGTGGCAGTTCTGTGAATGATTTTTGTCCTGCTGTCAGGATCAAAAAACGGCCAAACAGTGATGTTTGTTTTGGAAAGCAACAACACACGAGCTATTTTATCAGTTGTTTGGGAGGATTTTGTTTGGGAGGATTTTGTTTGGCTCGTTTTGATCTTTCAGCATTAGCACATTCTGTGATCAAAAGCTTAAAAGTCTGCTTTCAGAGATCAATTCATCTTCTGATCTTGGAATCCACACAACACTTTAACTACTGTGGAATGAATCAATGGCAAATAAAATAAAATAAAAACCAGGAGAGGCATCCACAGATATTCCCTCTAAAGCTTCGGGACCGAAGCGTGTTCACACAGCTCCGGCATCTGCTTTCTGCCTTCTTTGCATAGTCCTTGCAGGCTGCCATCTGCAGCTCCGACATGGTTCTCACGCCACCCAGGGACCTTTCTGGGGTTTTCCCTCCATGCACTGCCTCCCTCTACTCCTCCATCCCAGTATCCCTTCATGCAGAGTGTTTGGAGGTCTGCTCAGCTTTAATTCAGTCAGACCTGCGGTCCGGAGGGTCGACTGGGAGGTAAGACCAGCTGTAATGAGGTGAGCCATCACTCATACGCTGCCTCCTCTTCACTTCCTCTTCACTTCCTCTTCACTTCCTCTTCACTTCCTCTTCCCCTTTTTGTCTGCTCGGCCGTTCTCTCTGGTTTCTTCCTCCGGCCAAATTGATCTATTCCCATCTTTATCTTCATCTTCTGTGATTTCTCCTCCCCCAGCTCCTCCTCTCCCAGTGCCCCAGTCCTTGAGCCTCTCCCTCCCTCTATCTATACCGGCACATCAAAACAAACAATAACTCAAGATGGACCACCGCAGCCTCCCACCAGTTCCCATAAAAGACACAGGCATGCAGCGGAGAAGAGACAAAGAGAGGAAAGGATGAGGACGGGGAGGAAGAGTGGGAACAAATCTCCAGATAACACTGACATAATGAGAAAATGATAGCAGGAGAGCGGATGCAGGAGTCGGACCGGGATGGAGGGAAGAAGGTGAGATGGGAGGCTTGAGATGAGCCGGAGTCTTGTAAAAAATTAGGAAATGAAGCACATCGAATAGATATGGGGCGAGAGAAAAGGAGGACGAGACGAAAAGGTGAGGGCATAAAAGAGAAAGGGAAGTGACTGACTCAGGAGGGAGTTGATTAGTGGACTGGAACTGGGGGAGAAATTCCTGCACAGCACAGGGAACCGCAGAGAGGGAAGAAAAAGAAAGGGAAAGAGAGGGTGGATGAGGGGAAGGAGGGAATGAGGAAAAAAAAGAGGATGGAGTGTGGCCAGGGGAAATGCAGAAAGTGAGATGAAAGTGTAAACTGAGGAGGAGGAGGAAGAGGAGGAGGAGGAAGAGGAGGACGAAGAGGTGAGAATACTGGGAGACAGTAATTTAAGGTTGGTCATAGGAGAGGAAGACACACACACACACACACACACACACACACGCGCGCAGAGACGATGCTTTCCTCTCATAATAAAAGCAGAGTGATCTAATGCAGAGCTGCCCTCAGACAAAGCACAGCCACCCCCATCAGTCAACCAGGAAGTGTATCCAGGCACAGGATACAACAACAGCCAGAATCTGCAGACCTGGCTCTCAGTATCGCGCCGCGTGCATTCGAGAACGCAGCTGAAGTTCACACTCAGGATGGAGTCGTTTTACTTCTCTCTCTCTCTCTAATAGCACCCAGTGGGGATTTGAGTTTGTCGAATCCACGCAGAGTTCCAGTTAGAAACCGTGTTCTGAGGATACTGACGTCGTCCAAATAACCTCCAGTGGTCGCATGAACAACAAAACAAATGGTGAAGTGATCCAGTTCAGATGACGTCTATTTAAACAATCCTTCCGCAGGTTCACCCACAGAAGCTTCGTTACGACTTTTACTCCCTCTCGATAGTCAAGTTTGGTCATTGTCTCAAACCTTCTATAATCGAGTGGATGGTTCGATACAAGAGGAAACTGCTGTTCGCTTCTCGTTTGCGAACGCGCGTTTAGTGTTGTCAGAGGTTGCATAACTTCAAGGAAGTCAGGAACTTTGGCGCACACCACGGTTCAAGTCATCATCTTAACGCAAAACCATTGTCTTTCCCAACCCTAAACAAGTAGGCAAACCTCTCCAGGGGCGCTGATTCAGGAAACACTTGTTGTTTGTATTCGAGGCTTCAACAAACCCGTTTTTGGGTTCATTGTTGGTTCTTGGAAAACCTTCTTTTGCAGAGAAACGCAGCAGAGGCCAAAATATCCAGACCTTTTAAATTCCATTTACATCTGGTAGTAAAGGTATGACGTCTGGATAATGGCATCTGAACACAGGCCTTTCCATTGACACGTAACTCTTGTTATCTGAATTCCGAACATATTGTGATTTCTGAACAAAAACATCGGCAGAGCGAATGGATTCAGTGTTATATATTAGCAGCAGGTGTGAAAGGAGTCAAAATCCTCCAGCCAGGCTACAATCTGCTCCTTGCCACTGGAAAGTAGCCTGGCTCCACAGGACTCAGTGCTCTCGGCTTCAGTGAGGTTTGCTCAGCCACTCTGAAGGCCGGACCGATCGGTAACAGGTGGGGGTGGCCGATTGCGATGGTGTCAACGATTAGCTGGAGCGTTTGCTTTGACATGTAGTTTCGACGATCGCTGCGGTGGTCGAGCTCGATGACGCAAAACAAACAGTTGTAACGCCAGTAAATATCGAGACACACGAACAACGCCAACATTTTCTGACACGCTGTTGCACTCGGCTCACGTTGGTGTTGGTGCGGTGAGTTTCGGTGCGGACGGTTCGTCACATGGTGGTCAATGCCGATTGGTTAAAGGCTGCTCCAACCGTTTCAAAACTAACCGGAGGGTCTACAACCAATTTCAGGCTAACTGGAGAGCATCTTTCTAGACACACCAAGGGCGCCCAACGGGGTGGAAATCTCGGCCTGTTGGTATCTCAGTAGGTCTCTTGGTCCTTTCAAATACTGTATCCCCTGTTTGTAACACATACTTCCCATAAAAATAAAGCAGTCTTATACCAAACCACATCACTGGGTCACCATGGAGACTTCACGTACACCCAGATGCAAACACAGACAAATCCTGCACGTTTCATAGATCTTAACACACTTTAAGCAGCGCTACGCAACAACCTGCAGAAAATCTATGAAAGTCTCTGATTCCCAGCCTCAGCGAGTCATAAGCCTTTGCAGGGATATGACTTTAATAGCTGTTTCTATCAGATTATGAAGCTGCAGCCAACACCGCGACGGGAGTCTCATGCTAGCGGAGAGGCGAGGAATGTAAAACGAGTCAGTCCGAGCCATGAATGAAGCTGAAATGAGCCTGATTAGATCCCCTCTGCTTTGTTTTGCCTCCGGCCAAGGAAACACCAAAATGACTTGTTGTTCTTGTGCCACAGCCAGAAACCACTCAATGTCTCTTGTTTTGGACGATGATCTTTCTTCCCCGACTTTCACAAATCACAGCAGGCTCTCAGACTGGCCTTAAAATGTGTGTCAAATCGAAATAGACACACAAAGCTAAACTTTAAGAGACACACACTCATTTTATCAGAGGGAGGTATTTCCTGATAGCAGGAGATGATTCAATCAGGTGGCCCGAAGAAGAAGTGAGATCATAAAAAAAAAAGAAAGAAGTGGAGGAATAAAGAGGATGGGAGAAAAGACTGGCAGAGCCCCCGTTTAAAGCAAGCAGGTTTTACAACCGGCTCAGGAATGTAGACATGAATCGGCTTTTATTGTTTTACACAGAGCAGTAGAGCTACCAGCAGCAACTACCTCCATCTCACCACATTTAAAGCTTTCTGCTCTCTTTTACCCTCATTTTTACTTCCCTCACAAACTACAGTACTACAGTACAGTATTTATCTCCCTGTCATTGTACAATTTTCTGTCCATGTTCTTTCACAAACCTTCCTCCTTTCAGATACATTTACTAAGTTGCTTGGCCAAACCTACAATACTAGTCACTAGCAAAGGCATTTTGTTTTCCAGTAAAGGAAGCGTGACATTCCTGTACTGCAGAGAAGTCACAGGAGGTGAGTGAGGACGACTGGGCGTACAAAGCACCGGAGACCGGGGGTCATGTCCTGTGTCCGGAGGTTTTGGATACGAAAAGCATTTAGAAAAGGTTTTAGTTAAATATGTAAGAAACAGGAGAGGCTGGTGCTTCAAATCATTCTGGGATTTCAATATTTAGAAAGTAGACATGTAAGGAAATCATATGACAGGTGTCCATATAAATGCGATCTTGGCAGCATTACGTTTCCCCACAAAACACATTTGCTAGTGCAAATCATTTGTAGATGAACAGACATTTTAGATCACTGGATTGTTCCCTAAAGCACAGCGGCATCAAACAAGATTTCAGTTTGTCCCCAAATCTGGACCAAAGTTCATGTTTTTGTTTCATTTGATCAGGATTGTTTTGCTTTAATGTTGCAATTAGAACTTTGCTTGACGTAGCCACGTCCCTATGCTTGACATTTATTGTAACGTTTGACGCTGGTATGTTGTTACGGCAACGAGACGTACTTTTATTGCTTTAGCACTTATTTTTGTCGGTTTTGGTATTTATATGTGTTTTTCAAACGTTTGTCTCCTCCTCGACCTGTGTGCTACCACAGCATTTTTACTTGTTCTACGGTTCTTTCTTCTTCTTCTACGGTTCTTTCTTCTTCTTCTGTTTATTCATAGGGGGCAACAGCCTGCCTCAACTTCCTGTAACTGATGCAAAAGTCCCAAACCATCAAAAAAGTATTTTCACACTGCAAACAAATCGACTCAGTTTAGTTTGATCCAGACCAAAACCACCTCATTCGGTCGACAAAATTTGCGACTTTTGGTCCGGAGCACGATTCAAGGTACCTTTCACAGCTGATATTTTATTTCAGACCAATTAAGGAAGGTGTGAAAGCATCCTTAGTTGGAGATAATATACATCCCATATTTTACACTTTTCTGGTGTTTCATTTGCAGTCTTGATATAGCTTAAGCAACATCACATGCTGTTCCTGGGGACTCTATGTGATTGAAGTGCCTTCAACTGGAACTCTATGATCGACACTATTCAAATTAAAAGCTGTCATACAAATGCAGAAGCCACCGCTGTTGCTATTATTAGGGTTAAAAATGGAACAATTAGAATAACAACATACCTCCACTGTTCCTGCAACGCGCCCATCAAAATACAACCACTCTTAATAAATGTATAGAGACGAGGTGAATGGAAGTATTTCTGTAAATATAAAGAATATTACGCTGATTTAAAGTGAGTTCATCTTAAATAATTGTGTAAATGTATGTACTTTAATGTTACAAGGTAAAGTGCCTGGGTGCATCCCCACACGTTTGTATGTTATGATATATGTATGATATATAAGACGTCCTCCACTGGTGCATGTGCATAGCATGTGTATGAATGTGTGTGTGTGTGTGTGTGTGTGTGTGTGTGTGTGTGTGTGTGTGTGTGTGTGTGTGTGTGTGTGTGTGTGTGTGTGATAGATGAAGCCGAGACAGGAGAGAGAGCCTGTTGGGGATCGACTAAGGCCTTTTGCTAGTAGTGCCCCCCCCCCTCCTCCTCCCCATTCCCCCTAACCACACACACTCCTCAACATATAGAGTAGAGTGTCAGCATTGATAAAGCGAGGCGACACACCGCAGAGCCCCCTCAGGTATACTTAGCAAAGCGAACCCGCCTTTCAGACAAACTGTGTCATTTCGCAGGGGAGGAGGGGTATAAAGACAAGGCGCACATGCAACACACACTCCCCTGTGTACGCCCACCACGAAGCGCACACACACACACACACACACACACACACACACACACACACACGGACAGAGGCGAAAGAAGTGAATTGATTACACAGCTACTCATCCATACAGAATAGTCCCGGCCAGTCTGTCAGCAGCGCTGTCATATTCTCAGTGGCAGTAAATGATGGTGTTCCCTCACGCAGGCCATCCATCCATCCCACACACACACACACAAGAACAATATAGACATTACAGACCATTAAGCCAACACAAAGCCTCAATTTAACTGTTGTTGTTGTTTTTTTTTTTTTTCAAAATGCAGACATAAATATTGTATTTGGGTAAAATTAAATATATATAAATTATATATGAAATATATATGTTCTTCTCCGAGATGCCTCGTGTAAGTTGAGTGAAAATGGATTTTATCGTGTGCGAGGCGAAGACATGGAAAGCCCACCAATCATATTCACACACAACCTTAAGTAGTAATCTGTCTGACATTCTGCAGATATGTACGTTCAGTGAAGTATAGTATTCTTACATGATGTAATCGGGGGTGTAGCGGTATTTGTACAAGTCCTGTGATGCACATGGACACAGCACTGTTAAATGGTGGCTCATTCAAGTTGTGCAACCAAGTTTACATACAATAGTTAATAATGTAGCTTAGATCGTTTAACCCTTGTGTTGTCCTCGGGTCAAAATGACCCGCAGCCGTGTTCAACCAAGTTCTATTTTATTTCTATATTTTCATATTTTTTGGGATCATTGGTGACAAGGATGCTGTGAGGGTTTCTTTACACCAAAAAAAATCCCCAAAAATATAAAAAATATAGAAATAAAATAGAACTTGGTTGAACACGGCTGCGGGTCATTTTGACCCAAGGACAACACGAGGGTTAAAATATTGACGCTAGTTTAAAAGTTTGTTCTGGTTCGCTCATCTAAAGTGTGATTGTCCAATTTCAGTCACAACAGGTTCCTGCAAATGTTTTAAAATAAAAGGCTTGTTAAGAAATGAAAGGTTGCCGTCGACTAAAGGGCTTTTCATTTGAAACAGATACAGGAAGTCTTGAGTTTGTAAACGCTGTGACTTTAACGAGGCAAAAAGTAACAAATCAAAACTAGGTTTTGAGTTGACGTCATGAAATAATCAATACACCTGAAGTGTAAATATGACAACTTTGATTGGCAGCATTATTGGTGTTATTATAAATTTGTTCAAATCTTCTGTAGATATAATTATATGGTCATTATCGTGAATTCTTTTGGCCATTGTGTTAAATCTGATATTGTAACAGCCCTGTGACTCGTAAAAGAAAGTAACAAAAAAAAGGATAAACACATTTCAGTTACTCTGAATGTTCGTTAAAGTTCCACCAAATTAAACTTTATTCTCTTGAGTTGTCATGTTATGAAGAAACCTCAGACATTAAACCTCAGTAAACTAAACCAAAACTATTTCAATGGTTACAGACAACAGGAGGTAAGAGATTAGATTAGTTTGGGTTTTTTTTTTTATCTGGACCTCTAACCAAAGCCGGCAGGTTGCCGGCTGTAATATAATTACATTATACCCAGAAAATGTTGAAACCCTCCATAAACACAGAGCTCCTTCCTCTCACATCTTACTTCATCTTCGAAAAATGTGACTGAGTTGGCGTGTTGCTAATCTTTGGCTTTTCTAAAACCCCGAGCCAGTAACAGCAGCAATCAGGCTGCCCCCCCCCCCCACACCCTCTCCCCGAAGACTAATTTGTTAAAATCACTGTGTAGCCGTCCATTTAACACCAATCCTCCCGTTCATTTAACACCACGCTCCCACCATCCATCTCCACCTTCTCTTTATCTCTCTCTCATGAACCATCACTTATACCCAAACAGATGCTGCTGCGTCTGCTGCTGTGGCGTGTGTGTGACTGTGTGTGTGTGTGTGTGTGTGTGTGTGTGTGTGTGTGTGTGTGTGTGTGTGTGTGTGTGTGTGTGTGTGTGTGTGTGTGTGTGTGTGTGTGTGCGCACGGGGTGGAAGTAAGCAGAGCAAATAATAAGTGTAATCACTAACACGGGAACAAAAAGAGAAAATCCCTAACACACACACACACACGCCACAAGAAAATGTCGTGATGTGCACACATGTACTCCATCATTCCTGCGCTTGCATGACAACGATGCGTATTTCATGAAACACGTGTGCTCCCCCATCACACACACACACACACACACACACACACACACACACACACACACACACACACACACACACACACGCTCTAATTCTAATATTCTTCACCCTCATTGACAGTCATGTTGCTGACTCAGGCCTCTGATGGGGTTAAAGGCCTTTAATGTTGCTGAATGGGCACCTGTAGGACACACACACACACACACACACACACACACACAAACACACACACACACACACACACACACACACAAAAGCAACTAGCTTCAGCTCAACGATGCACACTTTTAATACCCGTCTCTCTTTGCACTTGTAGAAGGAGAAGACAGGAGGCTTTGATCAGAAGTTCTGTGAAGGCTAGCTGATTCTTCTGCGTGTGTGTGTGTGTGTGTGTGTGTGTGTGTGTGTGTGTGTGTGTGTGTGTGCGCATGCATGCGTTGTCTGTAAAGGCTTTCCATGTTGTTCAGCTGTCTGCACGGCGGAGCAGCAAGCCGAGATAAATATAGTCGAGGGGAGAAGCGCCATGCGTGCAGGAAGAAGTGAGCTTTCTTCACATCACGATATTAAACCACAAGTCAAACGTGCAGCAAACACATGTCAGACACACACAATGCAACTCAGAGACACAACTGAGGAAAATCAATACAAATTCAGAAATTCTATTGTTTTGGTGCTAGAGTGGGATTGTGTGTGTTTGTGCTGATTGAATGAGTGTATGAGAGCTGTGACGACCTCGGGGCAGGTCGGACCTTTTCCTTTCTTCTCCGCTTCAGTCTTTGTCACTGTGACAGCTTTTCATCTCTATTCTGTCATTTATCAGTTTCTCCGTCTGCGTGAACGCTGGAAACTAGCATCGTACTCGCACCAATAATTCATTTCCGACTGCTCAAATTGGCCACAAATGTGTTACACTGCTGCAGATTTGGTGTTACGATAAGTAGTAAAATGTAAAATAAATAAAAAATCTAACATCTGATTTTGCGTGAAAAGACACTTCTAAATACTCCATTCCTAATATTGGCTTGGTATCTAATAATTACACATGCTGTTACTTTAAAAATACTTGAAACATCTCTTTTTAGTGGTGACGGTGTTGCATGGTTCACATATCAAAAAACACATCATTTACATGTATCTCATACTGGCCCTTTATGCAGCCCGTCAGTTCGTCCTGTCTGAAACAAGCTGTTTGAGGTCCTGTCTCTTCTCAGAGGAATTACTTTCACATACATTTTCATCATTATCGGACATCTTGGTCGAATTTAAAATGAACATCCGACATTATAACAATATATTATCATAGACAGAAAATATGGGAAAAACATAATAGATCCTCTTTATTGTGTGTCAGTAGTCTTTTCGTACATCAGTGTCTATCTCTCTCAGATTGTGCAATCCCACATTTTTTTATCACATTGTTGGGGCTTATGGCTGACATCATTAAGAGCCATATTTAAGACACCTTTTGTTGTTTTAAAACTATTTTCCACTCAGAGACAATAGACGCAACCATCTTATGAAGTTAGTCTAATTATCTTGCTAGCCACAGCTAATAACATCTGCCAGCCAACAACATGTTTACTTGCCAGATAAAACAGAGAAGCTGTTTTTCTCTGCGTCTGTCTGAAATAAAGTTTTGGTTCTTTTAATTAACCCATAAACGTGAGTAAATTCAAAACTCATATTTTCCTCTCTTTCGGTCTCCCAAACTGTTTGCATTTTTATTTTATTGCTTTCTTCATCTCCAGCATCTGTGATTGTGATTATTTTATTCTCTTGTTGTCTTGCTCTAAAATTAATTGTTCTGCTGCCAGCGACCAAATCCCCCCGAAGTGAACAACATAATTTCATCTTAATCTTATCTCTTATGACTCAGCTCACTTCAGTTCATTTCAGTTTGTCTGTGCCAAACCTGTTTTTTTTTTTCCCTCCCACATTTTTTTTTTTCCCAAGACGGGGTTTCCCTCTCCTTTAAACGTTTTTTTTTTTCACTCTCTTAAATTGCATTCCCCTCTTTCCCCCTTGCTGCTCCCTCCCTGCCTCCCCGAGCTCCCAAAACCCTGACAGATACGAGAGTGCAAGACCGCAGTGCATGCACCTCAGTGAATTTCACATACATATAATTCACTGAGCAGGCTGCAGGGAAAGAGGCAGAGATAGGTGGGTGGACGGATGAGGAGAATTGAGGGGGAGAGAGGAGGACAGGTGAAGCTAAAGGAGAAGGAGGACGGTGGGGCGCAGAAATGGAGGGAAAATGAGATGAAAGGAGAGGAAGAGCAAAGGGAAGAGGTGATGGGAGTGTTTAGACCAACGGAAGAAAAAGATACGTGTCCTTCCTCTACCTAACAGCTTCCACCCTCCGGCTCTTTCATGGAAAGAAACAGCTAATAAACACACACACACACACACACACACACACACACACACACACACACACACACACACACACACACACACACACACACGAGGCAGCTAAACACCTCAGCCCTCCGAGGCAAAACAATGGCTGCATCCTCTGCATAGGAAAACAGCCAGGCAGAAACAAAAGACAAAAGAAAAACCACGGAGAAGGAGAAGGGAATAAAAAAAATAAAAAAATAAAAACATTGGAAGAAGCTCCCAGTACATAAAAAAAAAAAAAAAAAATATCACATCACCATAGCAACCCTGGCTGAGGAGGGAAGGTAGCATACCAGAAGGATGTAAAAAAAAAAAAGAAAAAAAAATACTGGGAAAGAAAAGAGTGGAGGGAAAGAGAATAAATAAAAGTGCATGAGAAAGGAGGGATTGATAAATGATCAAAAGTTGAAAGAGGAAGAGAAATTATGGTCAACACGTCAAAAAGGCTGAACAGGTCGCAGTTGAAACCGAAGCTGAAAGGTCACAGAATTCAACCAAAAACCAGAATGCGACTTCTTTTCAACAAGCTGCGAGTCTTCAGGCATGTCGACAGCGATGTGACGTTGTACTGCTAATTGTAATGAAAAACAAATTGCCGGATAAAAGCTGTGACTCTAATCTGTAGCAGTCATTGTGCAGTAAACTAATTGAAAGAGTAAAAGTCTTTGATGATGTCAGAAGGGTTTTAACGTGTTGTGAGCATGGACGTGTGAAGCGAACTGTGATCTGTTGATGAGGACAATGTGAAATAATAAAGTCTTATGTGTCTGCAAAATCTGATAGCCTCAAAGTGATGTCACTTTTGAGTCCGTTGGGGCTGAAGACGTTTGAAAATGTAAAAGATTTGAGGGTTTAAAGTTACAAATCGTCATCATCATCATTTTTGTTTGAGGCGACACACCTGAGTCCTCGACTGAACTCTTGGTGGTCAAGTTTTCTTGAGGTAATGTCGGCAAAACTTTCTCTATAGAGGGAATTGTTAAATCTGAAAGAATACTTAGTTTTATTCTTTGTCTATTAGGTACTGGTCTTAGCGTTTATTCCTCATAAACTTTATATACGTAGTTGTTATTTTATTGCTTTTGTTCTTATGTTGGTGTCAAATCTCAGGCACAAGAATTTATTTCGGGATTAGTGAAGTTCAGGTTTATCTTCAAGTCCCTCTGAGATTTTATGATGTAGTGACTGTTGGCGCGAGGTGTTCTATGCATCGTGGCCATTTCCGTTTTACCCATCAACATTCACAGCCACTTTTTTTTTTTTTTATTCAAAACAAGTGTAAAAGCTTGGAAGTTTTAGTTCCCTTGACTTGTATACTGAAACTAGAGTGCAACACAGTGTAATTCAACACAAATGCAGCCCAGTGTTTACACACTCTTATTACAGATTAAGAAGCAGTTAATGAGCTTTTGGTATCGTACAGTCCATCCAGTCATTATATTACCAAATGTTCAGGCGGTCCATCCAATAGTTTTTGAGAAGCTTCAATTGAAAAATGAAAAGGTCAACGTCATCATGGGACTTAGAGGTAAAGTGAGTAGGCTACATCCTCTTTCCACTTCATGACTCGGTCTGTAGAGTCTAGAGTCAGCGTTGCTAAAGGAAAGCACATAAAGAGCAGAGACGGCCATTGTGCTTCAAAAACCAAATCTAAAACTCACCCAGAATAAAAACTACCACCTCCTTCTACCTCTGCTCATCTTCCCTTCACCTGGTCCAACCTTCCTCTACCTCACACTCTCTCACCCTCACCCCTCTGTCCTCATCTCTTTCCGTCTCTTCCCCGCTGGTCATACCATATCTTTCCCCATTCCTTCCCTTTTTTTTTTTGTTTCCTCCCCACTCTCCATCTCCTTGAGGGGTAAAGATGTATTGAATAATTCAGAGCGGGGCCTGATTTATAAGAGCGCTCGTAAAGCCCAGACGTTTCAGTCTCGCTCATCAGTCTGTCAGCTCATTACGGCTAAAGAGCGGCGCTGCGGCCTAATCTCCAATGACACGCCGCTATTCTGGAAACCGGTGTACAACATCAGCACAGGGTGCTCCAAACACGCCGCAGTAAGCAGTTACGGCTTTTCGCGGCGGATGAAAAAGGCCATGAGATCTGCCGCCGTATGTTATCGCGGTCGACCAGCCAGGTGCAGGGAGGGAAATATCCGACTAAATATCCCCAACTCCAGGTTTGCCGATTTAAGTGTCGGTCGGGGAATTTCACGGTCTTGTGTAGGTTGAGAAAATTGAGCCATCGTAGCCGTGGACGACGCCGAAAGAGGGGAAGAAAGGAGCGTTTCCCACACACATTTTCCCAACTGCTCTGTAGACCTGAACGGGTCCAATCACAAGCCCACCTCTCCTGAGCCCCGAAATAGACGAACATTACAGACTGCCGTTTGATAGATTTTTTTGCCCCCGGGGAACACTTATACGGGGAAATTTGTGTTGCTCAATTGTAACTGTCTGCGCTGTATGTGGGGAGATAATAACAGTGGGAGGGGAACTTATGATTATACAATGGCCATTCTTATACACTCATTAAATGGGATAATTTGGAGTTAATTGAAGTATAGGGAAATTGAACAATTACTCATTACGTCGGGGCTTCCCCTCGAGGACCCCCGAGAATCCCACGACTCTGAAAAGCCACTAACAAAAGCGCTGCGAACACCGATAACATACAGAAAGTAGAATTCAATATAAATGCCTCTGATCTAAGTTTTCCATGTAAAAGCAAAGCTGCACAATGACAAATTGTATTCTGCTATTAAACATGGAGATAATCTGATGAAACCTGATCATTTGGGTAAGGCTTTTTTTTTAATCAAATCTGAATCCCAGAATTTAATTCACTTTACAAAATGAAGCCTTTTAGTATCCCAAAAAGAATCAATTTAGATTTATCTTGTGACATTTGTTTAAAAAAAAAAAATAATAATAATAATAATAATAATAATATATATATATCTACAATTTCAAGATTTAATTTCGACTTAAAAGCCCTTTTTGTTGACTGAAACACAGAAGAGGAGTGGAAGCTTGTTCACAGCTTGTAAATGCAACATAAATATGAAATGTGGATTAAATATGTATCTGAAACAGATTTAGCCTGGTAACATTTGCACACCTTTTTTTTTTTTCTCTTTCAAGCTACTTGCTCCAAATACTGGAGGTCCTCAGCTTAAAGGAACAGTGTCACATGTTGGGAAATACACAGATTCTTGCAAAATGTTTGATAAAATGACTGGTCTCATTTCTTTATGCTGAAGTTTAAGCTCCAGCTCGGGACAGTTAGTCAGGAGACTATCCACTTCACAACCCAACAACCACGTACAGTTTTTTAAAACAATGAAAACAAACAGATGGCAACGCAGATGTCCTTGATATATTGTCTTTGATACGGTGGAAGGAAGTGGCGACGTGTCGTCCATCTTTACATATATACAGTCTTTCTGTCTTCCAGTCGTTATGCTACACAGTGCCGTTTTCATCTCATAAACAAATGCTATTTAGCCACATACTGATACAGTACCGAAGCCATATTTGAATTCGTTCTTGAGACAAGTGACTTATGGGGTTTCATGTGATATAGCCAGTCAGAGGCATGTTTCCTGAATGTTTTGTACTCTGGTGTTTGCTAAGAAACAAGAGCAAAGACACTTAAAAGATTTACATCAAAAAATCTGGGTTTTACCTACGAGGAACCAAAATGGTCCCTAAGTCTCCGAACCTACTTACAACCGAGGTACCGTGTGGAGTTGTCTTGTCAACAAACAAAGGCTATGTTTTGTATTCAGTGTTCCTCCCAAAATGCTCTGAGATCTCATCAAACACTTGCAAAGCCACTCGTTGGTGCGTCGCTGCGTTCTGCCCCCTGCAGAGGAGCGATGAACATCGTCACACATTGTGAATGCATGAGAGGAACAAAACAGAAAACTCCACGAGGAACCTTTTGGGCACTCACAGGTGCTCTGTGTGGATGTGTGTGTGGATGTGTGTGTGGATGTGTGTGTGGATGTGTGTGTGTACTGGGTCGGGTCAGCCGGTTATAAAGGTCAAGGTATTATGTTTCGTTCAGGTGTCAAAGATGATGCCTCCAGGGGGGGTAACAGACTCTCCTTTACTCTGAAGGGATGATATCCAACATGTCCAATTAGACCTGCCTTTGAAGGATCGGGCTTCTCAATAATGCAAAAGCACACAGAGACGTTGACTGTGTGTGGGTAGTCAATGTTATCATTAGCTTTGCGAATACAGACGAACTCAGAACATGATCCGGGTGCAGGAGAGGCCTAAAAGCCGTGAGATCAACCCTGCAGCTTCCCTAATAGAGAAATGAGCTGCTCCACTGAACCAAACCAGCCTATCGGAAATGACCTCCAGGCCCTCGGAGCAACAACACTAATATGACATTTATATAAACACGTCTGGGCCTCCTATTTAGCTCCGCTCTCTGTTTCCTCAGCACAAACCGTCTTTTTTTCTCCCATTCTCCCTTCAATTGTTTCCCTCCGAGTGTCCAAAATTTGCCAAAAAAACTTATTTGTTCGCCAGTGGGACAGAAAAAAACAAAACAGAGGATGTTTCCTGCACGGCTGACTTCGTCAGTCTCTCAATCTCCATCAAAAAATTTCAATCAAAGCGACTAGGGGTTGGGGAAAAAAACACAGGCGAGCAAAGAGTGAGGAGGAAGGAGAATAAAGTAATGAGAGTGATCGATGAAAACAGCCCGAGACACTGGTAGAAACTAAAGCTGTGTATCTGAGGGACAGGTGAGCTATCTAAGGAGAACAGCAGCATTTAGCTTTAAGAGGTTTTTTGCGGCGATAGACGGCTGAGATGAATCTTTGGAGTGGTTCGACACGAAAGAGATTTCACAAACCTTCCACATGTACAGAAGCATGTCAGCCAACAAGTCTGGGAGTCAGGTACCGCTGATCAGCTCTTGGCTGTTCTCTTTTTCTGCTTGCAAATTTACAAAACCTCCTCCACCTTCTTCTCCTGTATTAGCATCAGGAATGCCGACTCAGCATCCGCATTCGCTGTGCAGCATGTTCATTTATCTGACCTCATGTCGGTGTCTACCGTCATGGTTGTGTATCACAGATTCTGCTTCAGGCAACAGTGTGAGTGCCGTGTTTGTGCAAATTTAGCGCGGAGCCTCACGGGAGCGAAGCCACTCTGTCAAATGAAACAAATATGGCAAGCGTCCCGGATTCAGTAGCGAAAAGGTGGACAGGAAGAACAACGTGTCGATCTATAGCGGTCATTTACTGTAACAAAGCCGAAGCAGCAGAGCATTGACTGAAGAAACTAATCAAGCAGAAATATTTGACAGCAAGTCAGAGAAAATGCAGCCTTTGCTCTCAGGAACTCTGAGCCCACCGCAGGTGTGAGACAATGAATACTGTGAAGTGTTTCAGTAAATTACACACGGAAATATTTATTATAGGGTTGGGAAATATAAAAATATAAGAAAGATTAATAGTTTTCACGTTGATGGTATATAAGAGTGGAGGTAGTTTGCGGGTCTGAAAAATGAGGCCGCTTCGCAAGTGCCATAAACAGCAAAACCCCAGAAGGCCACTAGAGGTTGTCTCCAAAAAGCCTTCGGCTCCATAGACTCCCATTGAACTTCTCCAATAAAATACAAAGTCAATAAAACTTTTTCTACACGTTCCTACGGTATCTGATGGTGGTCTTTTTCTTGTTGTTTCTTTTCTGGCTGAAAATAATCCCATCGTTAATTCGAAAAATAGGCCTTAAAAAGCAGTGTTTTTGGGGGCGTGTCTGTTTGATTGACAGGCCTGTGGTGCAGTCAGGTTTCCACCACTGGTGGGCGGGACGTAATGACGTCGGGTTTCGTATCGGATCAAGTTAGATTCATCGCCCCAAGTTGTCCAAATATGGTCCCTTCTGGCTACTAACCACTCTAGACTAGCAAGATGGCAGTTCAGATGGCAACCAATGGGTGGCGTCGGTGTTGGTTGATTTCGTTTTCCGGATAACTCCAACCCCATCTCCTAGAAATTATCTTTCTGTTGCAAACATGAGATTGTTTGTTGGAGTTTGCTTGGTGGGAACTTTTTTCGAGGAACTAAGTTGCATGTTGGACCTCTTTAAGTAACTAGGTTACTCAGAGAACCAAGGTTACATGGGTAACTACCTCGACTGCGCTAACCACGTTTCTCACTCAATTCACATTTAGGTAATCAGCTTAATGGAGAAAGAAGACTGCAACCCTGTTCTCTTTGTGCATGTGATTCACTGTCTTTGAAAGAGGCCTGTATTAGATCATTACTGTAAATCAATGAGCAGAGCTGCTTTATGGTAAAATTCAGCCTGAAGGATTATTGCATCAGCATGATGAATCACCTTAATTTGTTCGGTATTTAAGTCTGTCAAAAACAGACATTCCCATCTGTTATTTTATCCATAAACACATCCTCAGTTGAATGTCTGGCAAATTTACTACCATAATATATATCGATAAAGCTACATGACTTTACCTATTAAAACACAGTCCAATAAAAGCAGTTACTCTGCCACAGAGGCATGTAGAAGTACACATTTTAAAGACCGAACATACTCATAAAAGATTACGAGTGGGACAAGTGAACAATAAGTACATTTAGATGCGTGGTGTTCTATCAAGAAAGAGCAGCACGAGTTTGGTTTAACACACACACGAGCACGTAAGGAGGATAAAGGCAAACGAGCGGAGCTCCCCTGCGAGCCAAAGGCACACGGTTTTATTTATGAATTTAATTTGTGTTTTTCTTAAAGAGGCACTTGGCGGCCCGCCTCGACACAGAGGGGAGCTAGGACCCAGAGGAGGACAGCCAGGGAGCACTTCAAATTAGAAGCAGACTTCTTCTCTCTCTCTCTCTCCGGGTCTCAGTGTGTCTTGATTTTTCCCTAAAGACAAAGAGACGAGGAGGAAGCGAGGAAGCGAGGAAGAGAGAGACAGAGGAGTCTGGAACTGGTTTTGTAGCCACATCTTGTAGGAAATCCTGAACAGAGTGAGCTAACGAGGGACACCGAAACCACGAGCGCCGACGCCCCCTCCCTGTGTGTGTATACATGTGTGTGTATCAGAAAGTAGAACACACACCCTCACATAGACGACATGTGCCCACTGAGCCACTGCTGAAAAACACACAATAAAAAAACCCACTAAAAACGCATGCATAATGTATACACAGACACACACATGGCCAGGACCGGTGACTACACGTTGCATTAATACAGATAAACACACTCGCACAGGATTACATTTTGCACAAACAAACAGTCACAAGCTCGTTTCAGGTCCCTAATAGACACGCATGTACCTGCACAAACCAGATACACACTTCTCCAGGGACCAGACAGGGTTTCCCTCTCAGTCTACATCTGCTAACTGTGTGTATGGCATGATTGCAAAACTCACACGCACACACACGCACACACACACATACATACACATACACACACACACACACACACATATACACACATATACACAGCCAGCAGAGCTGAGACCTCCCTGTATGCTTGTATACCAGGCCAGGCTATGCTGCGTTAGCCTATCGTAATATAAAGGCTAATAAAGACCAGCTCTAACAGAATGCTACGCAACAGTATGCACACTTGTTATACACACACACACACACACACACACACACACACACACACACACACACACACACACACAGGGGAGCGTGGAAATGAGGGGACAGGAAGGATGATATAGTGGTGACGAAGAGAAAATATTAATCAAGACAGAAAGCAGATCTCGCTCCCCCTCTCAGCCTGCATGTGGGAGTGTCTCGGCACCCTTGGGTGGAGCGCATGCATTTCTCTCCCAGAAATTATATTGTCACATTTATGAACGTGTGGGAGCCTCCGAATGCAATATGTGTGATGGAGGAAGAGGGTCGAAGTGTTTGCATTTAGGTATCATTTGTATCCGTGTGGGATGCGACTGTTGCAGAGTTTTGGCATATCCTATTGAGCTGTTGTTGCTGTGTGACTGTTTGTGCGAGCTGGTGGGCTTTCATGGTGGAATATGGATTTTTTTTTTTTGATTTTTTTTTTTTACATTTTTTATTACTTTGTCCAACTTTTTCATTACTTCTCACTTCGCTATTCAGTTACTAATCCAGCATGACATAATCTGAAGCAATAATAATACAGTACAGTATGGTGTACTATAGGGAATGTAATATATTGCAGTCTAATGTGTTTTTTCCACTTGTGAACAGGCTGAGCTCGGTGTTTCTGGGCTAAACATGCGTACAAGGACGCAATTGACCTTTTAACAACACACATGCTGACTCGTCATTGCATTAACAGAGCACATGTCAATAGGTAAACTAATAACAGGTGTAACTAAAAACCGACTGTGTTCTACCTGAGTGTCCCAGTAAACCGGTCGAGGCAGATGTTCTCCACCTCTGAGTTTGGTTCTGTCGGAGGTTTCTTCCTGTTCAGAGGGAGTTTTTACTTCCCTCTGTTGGAGGTTTTTCTCCCTTAAAGAGCAGTTTTTTCCCTCCTAGCTTATGTGGGAATTGTTGAATTATTTGGTTTCTCTGTATAATATTGTAAAGTCTTGCTGTAAGGACTTTGACGTGTTAAATGCCATGAAATAACCGGTGTTGTGATTTGGCGCGATAGAAATAAAATTGAATCGAATTGAATTAAACTGTGCCAGTGAACCACACGCTCACACGACCACAGCCCTAAAACTGGAACACTGACAGCAATGCAGCCATTTTTAACGCTATTACTTACACGTGATTTGTCATCAAACTCCTGCCTCAATGCTTGTATATGTATTTTAAAGAGAATCTTCTTCTAAAATAAAAAAAATTAAAAAATGTATATTCAAAAACATGGCTGGTAGCAAATTCACGTCATTTTCTTCAACGCTCAAAGAAAGTCCATAATGAAAACACAGCTGTTTTCCGCTAACACCTTCACAAGAATCAGCAGGTGCTAACGGACCGATCTGTGACGTTCTCTATTTGCCAGTCTAACAGATTACACCTGTTTCACCTGACCTTGTAACTGCCTATAAATCTGGTAAGCTCTCAGCTCGTGGGACTTGATCCCGTCCCCTCCTCAGCTGATCCCGGCGCAGGTGTGGGGCTTAAAAGGACGCCGAGGCTCGGCACTCCAACGAAACGCTGTGATCTGATTGTGGAGCAGCCATCACACAGTCGCCCCTGGGACATTAAGCTCTAATGGCTGCGAAACTGTAAATGTCACAGTGATTTGGGCCGAGCTCCGAGGGGAGAGAGAGAGAGAGAGCCCAGCGGTGAGTGTGTTTGTGTGTAAGTGTGTGTATGTTTGTGAGTCTATTGTCATGTCAGTGCCACTGCATGCGCAAAACTGATCGCAGTGAAAGGGCACCGAAGTGAAGCGGAGTAATTACAGTGTGATAAAGGTAAGGACGAAGATGACAACCACACACACACAGACGCACACACACATTCTCCCGTACATTATCTTGCCAAGAGAATACCCAAATATGACAAATACAAATTACACACTGTTCACTAAAGCCGCGCATGCGATGCCTGTGGCCCCTCTAACCTTTAAGCAGTTTCTGAAACAATCCTGGTCCTGATTTCAGACAGATTTAGACTAAAGTAGCTCCTCGTGCCAGATGAAATTCCGACCGATACTGTTTAGGTTTTACCAGCTGTAGCTCGATAGCTAACTGAGCCGGCGTTAAGATATATAAGGGTTGAAATCATCCTCTGTGGCTGACTTTAATGTTTCAAACAAGCTAAGAGAAACAAACGGTAATTGCCCCAAGCAGAACATCGGTATCCTCACCCGTTGGGGATCATCTAGACGACAAGGAAATAAGAAAAACATAAACGGATACAATTTTTGGTATTACAGCCTGGAGCTAAATAATATAAGAAAAAAATGTCAGATCAGACTTTTAGGCTTCCTAACTCACAAACTTGGATTTGCACAAGTGAGACCGTGGTTAGAAATGTTCTTATTTCCAACCAATACATTTTACTTGCATTGTTTGTCACAACCTGCCTCTTATTAAGTTGAAATAAAGTCATGTATTTTTCAATGGTAACTACATTTTGTACAGAACAAAACATGAAAAGGCATCGGATGTGTGCATCAGTGGTTTTTGTAAGTCATGGGGGTTGAGAATGATGTGTGGTTGTTATAAGGTGAGATTAATTACATCAACACTGCTGAACAGGCAAGAACAGGGATGCCACATGAATAAAATTAGGCCCAACTGTAGTTCACCGCTTCAATCTTTGCTTTGATTGTAGTCTGGAAACCAGTGGGCATGGCAAAGAGTGATTATGTCAGTTTTGTATGTATATTATTTATATATATATATATATATATATATATATATATATATATATACATATATATATATATATATTTCCAACAATGGCTATGGTGGTTCCAATATACGT